>NC_046658.1:169035125-169035467 GCF_010883055.1 Belonocnema kinseyi | reverse complement strand
CCAATATGCCGACTATCGGTTTGAAATTTTAGGAATTTTTTTTTTTTATTATATACATTCAAATAGCTGACTCCACAGCTGTGGGCCGCACTCTCAGTGCGTCAGTTGCATTAGGTTGCGTCATGCGCCCAAAATTTTTTCCCTTGATTTAGGATCAAGGCCAAAGCATTTTTTTCCAGAAGATTACGGAGAAAGCAAAACATATTTGCTAATTAATTGAAAAGAGGAAGCAAAGTGCTCATCAAATGAGCACTATCAAATTATCAATATAAGCAAAGTGGAAACATCCCAGATCGAATTCACAGCTAATTTAGTACACTTGCGCAGTAACATAAAAACTTT
>NC_046658.1:169029049-169035025 GCF_010883055.1 Belonocnema kinseyi | reverse complement strand
AGTGCTTTTCGCTAAAAATTATTCTATTAACATGTTATTTGAGGCCTTTTAAAATTACAAAAACCAATATAGTTCGAGAAAGATTTTCCATTTTTGAACAGTTTCAGGTACTCACGTTTTTCACAGGATCATTTATTAACCAAATATATACTTCAAAGAAGCTTTCAATCTTTTTAACCATTTTTAATGATCCTAGTGTTTTACATCGGAAATCGGTAGTTTTAGCTAAAAAATTAATAGATTACAAAGAAGATTTACAATTTTAGAACATTTTTAAGGTCATGTTAACGTTTTTTACTGAAAATCAGTTACGTTAAGCAAAATAGACAATTATCAAAGAATATTTGCAATGTGAAATAATTTTACAAATGTTAGTGTCTTGTAGAAAATTGGCATTTTTAATTTTTTTTAATCAGAAGATTTTTAGATCATCATTATTCTTCAAATTATTATCGTAACGTTTATTAAAAACATCATTTTGAGTACCAAAGAAGATAACCAATTTCTAAACAATTTTGTCTACGCTCGCGTTTTTTTACTTGCTTACTTTAAACTAAAAACTATTAGATTCACAAGAAGATTAATTTTATACATTATATGAAATTTAAACAATTTTTCGTTAAACGTTATGTTGAAGTTTTCATTGGAAATCGTACATTTTGAACAAGAATAATAAAATTTCAAAGAAGATTTACAATTTAAAACAATTTACATTATACTAATGCCTTTCTTTCGAAATTGGTATTTTTTATTTAAAAATTATCAGATTTTGCAGATTATCATTATATTTCAAATTATTTTTTAGGATTATTGAATTCGCATTTTCTGATATGAATTCTATTATCAGAAAATTCTCAAATGCAGTAATAATATAAACTGTCGGGATTTGCCAAATCGGTAATATTATGAAACGTTCGAGAATTTCCCAATTCGGACATTTTCTAATCGGGGAATTTTATTTTTTTTTTAATTTTCCGATTAGGGAATTTTATTAATCAAGAATTGTATTAACCGAAAATTTTTTTATTCAGGAGTTTTCCGATTTCCGAATTTTATTATAAGTAAATTTTTGTATTCTGAGATTTTTGATTATATGCAATTTCATAATTCGGCAATTTTCCGTCGGAAATTTTATTATTTGAAAATTCTTTTATTTGGGAATCTTCCAATCAGGTAATTTTATTATTCGGGAATATTTCAGATCTGATATTTTATAATACATCAATTTTTTCAAGTATTTTATTATTCATAAATTTTTCAATTAGTATATTTTATTACTAGGGAATTTTACAATTAGAGAATTTTGCAAGTGGGAAATTTTATTGTTGGATAATTCTTTTATTTAGGAATTTTCCAATCAAGGATTTTTATTATTGGGTAATTTTTAGGTTCGGATGTTTTACAATTTGGAGATTTTCCGTCGGAAATTTTCTTATTTGGCAATTTTCAAATTCAGTAATATTAGTAACTGTTCGGGAATTTTCCAATTGGGAAATTTTATTCTTCGAGAATTTTCCGATTCGGTTATTTCCCGATTAGAGAATTCCATAATTCGGCAATTTTCTTTCCGAAATTCTACTATTCGAAAAATTTGAATTTCGGTAATATTATAAACTGTCGGAAATTTTATTGTTCGGGACTTTTGAAATTCGGAATTTTAGGATTTTCCGATTAGAGAATTGGATTATTCGAGAATTTTCCACTTTCGATATTTTATAATTTGAAAATTTTCCCTCGGGAATATTATTATTTAAAAATTTTCCAAAACGATGATACAAATAACTGTTCGGCAATTTTCCAATCAGAGAATTTTATTATTCGAAATTTTTTATTCTGGAATTTTCCTATTAGGTTATTTTATTATTGTTGAATTTTTCAGTTTGGATATATTATAATTAGGCATTTTTCTGTCGGAGATTTTATTATTCGAAGATTTTAAAATTCGGTAACATTATAAACTGCTTGGGAATTTTCCGATTCAGGAGTCTTGTATCTCGGAAGTTTTAAAATTTCGGGGATTTTCCAATTCTGTAATTTCATTATGCGGGAATTTCCAAATTCAGTAATTAGATTGATCGGCAATTTTCCAATTCGGTAATTTTATTATAAAAAAATTTATTTATTTGGGAATTTCCCATTTCGTAAATTTTGAAGTGACGGAAATTTTATTGTTTGTGATTTCCAATTCAATAATTTTATCAATAAAAAATTGTCCATTTCGGTAATCTTATTATTTAGACATTTTTTGTTCGGGAAATTTTCAATTAGGTTATTTTTTTATCCGCGAATTTTCCAATTCCGTTATTTTGTTATTCAGACATTTTTTTATTCGAGAATTTTACAGTGTTAGTAATTTTATTTGTCGAGATTATTCAGTCTTCCCTTTTAGATAATAGATAAAGAGAAAGAAAATAGAAATACAACAATTTCGTATGAACATTAATTTTACATTTTAATTTTAAAATTGCTTCAGAAAAAAATAAGGCTAATAATAGTTTGTTTACTAGTTCCTATAAAAATAGAGTAATTTTTTATGTTCTTTAATTTTTTGTAGACACACATCTCACTGTTTTTGTTCAATGATGTTGACGTAACTATGACATAATTAAAGTTTTACAACACTGAAATTGTCGTATCTCTTCAATATCATTCACTGCCGTAATGCAAGTCATTATGAAGACACTCGCGTCCCTGGACTATACGTAATATTAGGCTTCTTTCTAGATGAGATAGATGGAAGGAACAAGATTCTAAAACAGAAAATCTTGATAAAATAAATGTCAATCAACATTTCTTTGGGACATTAAACTCTGTTTTACTAGACACAGAAAATAAATTCGTTCCAATAAAGGACCCTGCATTAATTACGTAAGGTATTTCTTATGTGTGTGTTTGGAGGGGGGGGGGGGGGGCAAAGTCCAAAACAAAGTTTCACAATTTGGTAGAAACTTCAAATATTTAATCGAAAGATGAACTTCTTTGTTGAAAATTCAATTATTTTCTTCGAAAATTAACTGTTTCATTGAATGTTTTTTTTTAATTTGACAATTCCTATTTTTGAATGAAATTTATAATATTTAGATGAAAACTGAACTATATGGTTAAAAATCTGTTTTTTTCTTTGTAGAAAGTTAAGTCCTCTTGGTTCAAAATTCAACAGTTCGATTAAAAAATTTATAAATTGTAGAGAATGCATCTTTTTTATTGAAATAAACTGTTTCAATTTGAAAATTTAAATATTTTGTTGTCGTTAAATTATTTATTTTGTACAAAAGTTTATTTTTGCAGAAAATAAATTTTCTATGTTAAAAATACAACTGTTTGGTTGAAAATAACACTGTATCTGATTAAAAATAAAGGTATTTTTCAGTTTAAATATTAACCATTACATTTTTCGTTGAAAATTGATCTTTTTGAGCTAGAAAATCAACTACTTTGTTCAACATTTTTTTTGTTTTAATAATTCTTATGATTGAAAATTTAACAGTTCCTTTAAAAATTCAACTGTTTGCTAATTACCTTTTTTGTTCAACATTTTTATTTTTGGGTTGTAGTTGAGGATTAAGCTGACTGGTTAAAAAAGCGGGTTTTGTATTGAAAGAAACTGTTCCATTTTTGACAATTTTCATCTTTCTTGGCTAAAATATTGACTAATACATTTCATATTCGAAATTCTTTTTTTTTTGTTTTGTTATTTTTTTAACTACAAATTTTACTTTTCCATTCTTGGTACAAAATTGATATTCTTTAGATAAAAGTTAAATTATTTGGTTGGAAATTTATGTATTTTTTTAACAATTTACCTTTTATAGTAGAAAAAATCTTCTCAATTGAAATTTTAACTGTTTTGTGGACAATTTATAGATTTTGTTTAAAATTATTTTTTATTTGTGGAAAATTAATTTTGTTGTTACTAAAAATGCAACTGTTTCTGTTAAAATGGAACCGTCTTTAGTTTAAAAATTCAACTACTTTGTTAGAAATTCGTTTTCTTTTTTGTTCAAAAATTAATTCTTTTTTAGTTTAAAAGAGCGAGTTTACCGCGGCATCCTTATATCACTTATACACATTTTCCTTATTCGATACCACGTTCATTATTTTAAAGTAATTCATTATTTATTTCAGTGGCAGTGACATTATTGTATTCGCCAATCATTCGAACTTCTCAATAAACAAAAAAATTATAATCGCAAATTGCATTTTTTATCCTTATTTAAAATTCCCACCAATAACAGTGGCAGCAGCATGGGCAGTCATTCCTACACTTTTCCAGCCTCAATTTTCAACAGCTATCGTATTTTTTTTCCGAAGAACTAGAATCTCACCCAACATCCTGCCACCCTGAAACCTTTTCCGGGGTCCAGAAATTTTTTAATGGCTTTTTGAAGGCTTAATCCCGATTTATCTAATCCTAGCGACGAAATTTGAGTGCTTCACAGATTTGTCCATTTTTTGGATACCGTTCCAATAGTCATAATAACGGATTTTTAATTAATAAAAATTTAAATTATTAGATGTTCAAAATTGTAAATATGAATTTTGCAGCCAAATGATTTTTATTTAAAATAATCGATTTTCGGTAAAAAAAAAAAACTGAACATAACCTAAGATTTATCACAAAATGATTTTTTTTAACTCAATGATTTTTTATTAATATTGCCGATTTTCGAGATAAAGTGTTAACAAAACGAAAAATCTCGAATTTAAGAGGATTTATTAGCATGGCAAAATAATGGAAAACGGGATTCCATTTTAAAGTCGCAATTTTGAATATTTTTTCCTGTTTTTTTGCATACGGCATCCAAATGTTGGTCTGTTTTGCTGGCAAGCGTTTCGAACCATGCGAAATGAGCTATCTTTTCATTGACAAGACATTCATGCCGGTTACGAAACCTAACATTTGAAAGGATGACTGGATACAATTTTAATTGCAGTTTGCTGGTTAACAATGTGAAAAGAGCTTAGTAAAGCAATTACTGATTTCTTTCGATAAAAATGATCATTTTTATCTTGTGCACTTACTTGAATGTCAAATTATGAACTTTTTAATAAGATTAAATCCCATGCAGAAATTCCAATTTGGATCTGATCAGGGCCAGATCGGGCAGAATTTGGCCCAAATCAGGCTATCTAGATGGGGCCAGACTCGAAATGAAACGCGATGCCCGATCGGGGCCCAAGTGCTGCGCCCAGAGATAACCATACCTGGCCCCGATCGCGCCCATATTAATTTATTTTTCTTATTCTTTTTTTAGAGCAAACGGAAAAAGTCAAACGACGCAACATAACAGCCAGCATTTGTCTATGATAAACCATTTAAGTATTTTGCAATATATTTTTGGTTTTAATTTCTCAATTGAAGTTGATTTCAATTTCTATATTGAACGTAATTGTGGAAAGTATCAAATCACCTAAAAATACGTGAAAATACATATGTTTATGACGTCATTGTTGATCTAATTCGTTTTCACATTCAACAAATGGAATATTACTTTTGCTACTTTTCTTATAATTAAATAACCTCATTTCGAGCTTAGGTTTCATCTTAACATTCTTAATAAATTTACTTATTACAGTCTTCAACACATAATTCAGGAATATTTTGAAGTATACTATATCTACGCATTCATCTTGTGCTCACTTTTGGCATTTTTTCCCACTTATTTTGTCACTTTTCCAAAAAATAATGGAAATATTTTTGACGCTTGACACTTTACGTTGAAACTTGGGCGATTTGTAGTCAACCCACTTTAGTCCCCAAAATTAATAGAGCGCCATCTACTGGCAAGTTCGGCTGTTAAGTCAGGGTCCAGGCGGGGCCAATTTAATAACCACAAAATTGTGTGCCCGATCTGGCCCAAATCTGAAATAAGGCATCTCTCCAAAACTTTACGGGCTCCCAAAAATCCACAAGGAAAACATTCCACTCAGACCGATCGTCAGCGCAATAAACTCACCAACTTACAACCTAGCACG
>NC_046658.1:169018244-169028949 GCF_010883055.1 Belonocnema kinseyi | reverse complement strand
TCAACACAACCTACGAAAGAAAGAGAGAGAAAAATGACCACCACTCTACCCTACATCCAAGGTGTCACAGAACAAATAGGAAGAATTCTCAACAAACACAACCATTTTGTCCGTTTACATATGGATAGAATACTTGAAATCATCTTTTTAACTCCATTTTTCATTTAATCTTATTAAAAAGTTAATAATTTGAAATTCAATTAAATGCACAAGATGAAAATGATCATTTTTATCGAAATAAATCAGTAATTGCTTTAGTAAGCTTTTCTCACATTGTTAACTAGCAAACTGCTAATTCATTTAGTAAAGCTTATTATGCGAAATTAATAACACTTTTTACTAAATGAGCAGTTTGGATAAGTACCTATTATTGAGATTGAGGGAGTAGGTGTCAAGTTGTCGGCAAAGCTACACTTTTGAATGGACTTTCACATTTCCATTCTCATTGCAATTATTACCCGATTTTCCGGTATATGTTTTTCACTTTCTTCTAATTATATGAAGTCGTGTGCACTTTAAAATCTCTATTATTACTGCAAATATTAACCGATTTTCATGAATCTTGTTTTCAATTCCTTCCAATTATATAAAATCTGTTAATTAAAATTGAATCAATTCATGCTTTCATACTTAAGGTATTTGAAACTGACCTGCATCTCATAAAATCAAAGGGTCATGATTTACAAGCATCTCGCGCGCCATTTGACGCACTCCTGCCAGAGTTGCCAGATCGAGCCTGAAATTTACCCCCAACATAACTACCGTTTGGGAACCGAAAAACAGAAGGTGCATGATTACCACTGTGAGTTCGTGTCTAAGCCGAAAATGCACGATTCGACTTCGGTTTTCTACTGTACGATGATTGCCGACCTGAAAGCTTCGGAAGACTTCGGTGCACTTCTATTTATATCTCGATCCTCATTTGAAAGAAATGGAAGAAATTGGCGAATTTAATGTTTCGCGTGATTCTTCATTTCATTCATGAGTCGATTTTGAGGTTATGTTTTTCAGGTGTATATTAAGTATGAATATTATTACAATTATGTAAACTATTAATGATAATATCATAATTATAAAATATAACATTAATTTTAATTAATAGTTGACTGAGTTTTAATAGAAATAGTTAAACTTTCAACTAAAACAATTATTTTTGGCTTTAAATTGTTGAAATTAACTGAAACTTTCTTGGAAGGTTTTAAAATATCTTTAAAGAGTTGAATTCCTTTAAAATCTGTTGAAATTTTTCAAAGCTCTTGAAAATTCATTTCATATTGAAAAATACCTTAAAATATATCAAATCCTTCAAAATCTCATATTAAATTTTTGTAATCAATTGAAAATTCTTTGGCGTCTTTTAAAACTGCCTCAAATATTTTAAAAACTTACAAATCTTTTGAAATCTCTTGAAAGTTTTTAAAGCTCTTGAAAATATCTTGAAATTAAAAAAAAATCCATGTAATATTTCAAATCCTTTAAAATCTCATACTAAATTATTAAAATTTTTTTTTAATTCCTTGATGTCTATTAAAGTATCCTAAAATATATCAAATCCTTTAAAATTTCATATTAAATTATTGTAATCAATTGAAAATTCCTTAGCGTCTTCTAAAACTTCCTCAAATAATTAAAATCCTTACAAATCATTTGAAATCTCTTGAAATTTTGCAAAGTTCTTGAAACTTCATTGCATATTTAAAAATACCCTAAAGTATCTAAAATCCTTTAAAATGTCATTCTAAATCATCGAAATCAATTGAAAATTCCTTGAAATCTATTCAAATATCCTAAAATATATCAAATCCTTTAAAATCTCATATTACATTACTGTATTCAATTAAAAATTCCTTGGCGTCTTTTAAAACTTCCTCGAATATTTCAAATCCTTACAAATTTTTTGAAATGTCTTGAAATTTCTTAAAGATCTTGAAAATATCTTGAAATTAAAAAAAAAACCATGAAATATTTTAAATCCTTTAAAAGTTCATACTAAATTATTAAAATCATTTAAAAATTACTTAAAATCTATTAAAATATCCTAAAATATATCAAATCCCTTAAGATCTCATACTAAATAACTGTAATCAATTGAAAATTCCTTGGCATCTTTTAAAACTTCCTCAAATATTTAAAATCCTCATAAATTTTTTGAAATCTCTTGAAATTTTTTAAAACGGCAGATTGAAATTTATAAAACTTCATGCTTTAGAAACTTTGGGCTTTGAATAGTTGAAAATTTTTTAAAATTAAATTTCGAATGCTTCGAATTTTTATTGATTTCATTTTCAAAACTCTAATCTACAAACATTTCAATATTGAAAGTTTTGAAACTTTTCTCTTTTTTAAATTTCAATCTGAAGATTTACAAAATTTCAAGAGATTTCAAAAGATTTTTAAGGATTTTAAATATTTAAGGATGTTTTAAAAGATGTCAAGGAATTTTCAATTTATTTTTAAAATGTACATAAATTTTAAAGAACTAAAAAAATTTTAGAAGGCTTATTTTTTTAAATTTTAAAGTAATTTAGAAATCCTTAAAAAAATTTCTATGCATTTCAAAATATTTTAAAGTATTTAAAAAATTTGAGAGAATTTTAAAGACTCCAAGGCATTTTTATTGATAACAGTAATTTAATATGAGATTTTAAAGGATTTGAAATATTTCAGGGTATTTTTAAAATTTCAAGGAACTTTCAAGAGCTTTAAAAAATTTCAATATATTTCAACAGATTTTTAACGATTTTAAATATTTAAGGATGTTTTAAAAGATGTCAAGAAATTTTCATTCTATTTTTCTAATTTTAAGGAATTTCAAAGAATTTTAAAGAAGCAGCTTAAAAATCTTTTAAAAAAAGGTCAAGGTATCTCAAAATATTTTGAAGGTATTGCAATATTTGAAAGTATTTTAAATGTTCCAAGGAATTTTCAATTGATTACGGTGATCTAATATGAGATTTAATATATTTTAGGATATTTTAATTTAGTATGAGATTGTAAAAGATTTGAAATATTTTAGGATATTTTAAAATTTTCCAAGAACTTTCAAGATATTTCAAAATATTTTGATTTTCAATATTTGAGGATGTTTAAAAAGATTTCACTGAATTTTGAATTCATTTTTATAAATCAAAGGAATTTCAAAGAATTTCAATAAGTACCTTAAAAATGTTTAAAAGATGTCAAGATTTTTCAAAAGATTTTGAAGATTTCAAAATATTTGACAGTATTCTAAAAGGTTCCAAGGAATTTTTAATTGATTAGAGTAATTTAATATGGGATTTTAAAGGATTTGATACATCTTAGGATATTTTACTAGATTCCCAGGAATTGTCAATTCATTTAAATAATTTAGTATGAGATTTTAAAGGATTTAAAATATTTTAGGGTATTTTTAAAATTGCAAGGAATTTTCAAGAGCTTTGCAAAATTTAAAGAGATTTTAAAGGATTTTAAATATTTTAGGAAGTTTTAAAACATTTCAAGGAATTTTCAATTAATTTCAATAATTTAAAGCAATTTCAAAGAATTTTAACTATTTTTTTCAATTTTTCTGGTTGAAAGTGTAACTGCTTTGTTAAAAATGTAGTTCTTTTATGGTGACTGATTTATCAATTTAGTTGAAAAAATTTCTTTTCTGAAGATTTAACTGTTTTGTAAGATTTTTATTTTGCTTAAAAATTAATTTCTTTTAATTACAAGAAAATTAATCTTTTTGTCGAAAATTTAACTATGATTAAGCATTAATTTTTTTTATAGAAAATTAGAATTGGTGGCAAAAAAATTTATTTTTTGCAAAGTTCATGTATTTTATTAAAAATGCCTTTTTTAGTATACAATTCAGCTTTTTGGATGAAAATTTAACTTTTTGTTTGAAAATTTTAATATTTTTTTAAAAACAAATTTAACAAATTTGTTTTGGTGCAGAAATCTAAATGTTTTAGTTGAAAGTTTAACTATTTCTATTAAAAGTTAGTCAACTGTTAATTAAAATTAATTATATATTTTATAATTATAATATTAACATTAATCATATATATATATATATAATAGTAATAATATACATACTATTTACACCTGAAAAACATAACCTCAAAATCGACTAATGCATGAGATGAAGAATCACGCGAAACATTAAATTCGCCAATTTCTTCCATTTCTTTCAAATGGGGATCGAGATATAAATAGAAGACCACCGAAGTTTTCCGAAGCTTTCAGATTGGCAATCATCGTACAGCAGAGAACCGAAGTCGAATCGGTCATTTTCGGCTTACACACGAACTCACAGTGGTAATCATGCACCTTCTGTTTTTCGGTTCCCAAACGGTAGTTATGGTGGGGGTAAATTTCAGGCTCGATATGGCAGCTCTGGTCCATGGTAACTGCCACTTGAGTTTCACGATGGTCGATGAGAATGCTACGAGAGTCCACACTGAGTATCTCTGAAATATTTCTCTATTGTTCTCTCCTGTTTTATCATTCAAGAAAATATAAACATTCGATCCAAAAACCGGCGCTGGCCAGTAAAATAGACCAACATTTCGATACCGTATGCAAAAAAGCAGGAAAAAATATTCAAAATTGCGGCTTTAAAATGGAATCCCTTTTTCTATTATTTTGCCATGCTAATAAATTCACTTAATGATTCTGAATGATAACCAGAAAAATATTAATATTTAAAAAAATGTTATACCACTTTTTCATGAAAGTCACTAAGATAACCTAAAATTGTTAAAAAATTGTAAATCTTTTTTAAAATCCAATAATTTTTTAATAGAATTTCGAATTTTCGACAACAAAAAAAAAGAATAACCAAATTCGAAATTGTCCAAAAACTGCAAATCTTGTTCGAACTGAAATTATTTCCGTTTTTTAATTTCTAGTGAAACACACTAGAGAAACAAATTGCAAGAGATATAAAAGGATTTGAAGATATTTTACAGATTAATATTTTAAGGATTTTCAAATAATTTAAGAAATTTCTAAGGATTTTTAAAGAGTTTTTAAAAGGTTTGAGGACCTTTAAAGATTTTAGGGTATTTAAAAAAAATAATAACATTTTATTTGTTAATTTGAAGCGATTCCAACGAATTTAAAAGATTTTAAGTTCTTCTTATATGTTGCAAGTAATTTTCAAGATATTTAAAAATATTTAAAGCGATTTCAGAGGATTTGGAATATTTTTGGGGATTTTTTTGAATCCCAAGGAATTTTCAAGAGCCGTGAAATATTTTACGGTATTCCAAAGAATTTAGAATTAATTTCAATAATTTTAATGAAATTTCAAAGGATTATAAATATTTTAGGGTATTTTAAAATATTACAAGACCTTTTTAAGAGCTTTAAAAAGTTTCCAGGAATTTCAAAAGATTTCGAAGGGTAGTCTTCTTGAAAAGATTCCAATTTCCAATTTTGAATTGATTTAAACAATTTCAAGTGATTAAGCTCTCAAAATGTTTCAATAAATTTTCCAGGATTGCTGGAAATATCAGATTTCATAAAATTTAACGGGATTTTGAATTGACCCTGAATTCTTATTAATGTATCCTGAATATGTTTAATTTATCTAAATTCTTTCAAATTTACTCAATTCTATTCAATTCAATTTTTACTTGTCATTAAATTCTTTCGAATATCCTTAGATATTTTTTAATTTATCTCAAATTTACTGACTTTAGTAATTTAAAACAAATATTTTCTAGTTGTTTCCGGTTCACAATAATTGAATACTTCTTATTTTTCTTAAATTCTTTTTTAATTTCATTCTATTGAAATCAATGGAACTTTCAACCTTTTTTCCATTTTTTTTTATTCATTACAATCGACATAAAATTTAATTAAATAACGGAAATTTACTTCTGACCGCAGTAAAATTCAAGTTTTCTTTATTTTAATCATTTTGGTCAATTTAGAAAAGTTATCTCTACTTTATCTATGGTCGCAGATTTTCCAAATTATCTCAGTTTACTCAAATGAAATCATAATTTTTTTGCATTTTTATTTATGTTTTTATGTATTAGAAATTAAACTAGTTGTTTAAAACTGTATATGCATTGTGAAAAATTTGCCTTGTGTGTAGAAAATAAATCTTCACGGTGGAAAATTAATTCCTTTTACCTACATTTTGAACGTACATTTTTGGTTGAAAATTTATCTTTTCTTGTTAGAAATTCAATAATTTGGATAAGAATTTGTTTTCTTTAAAAATTCTTCTTTTTTATTAAAAATTTCAGTATTACACAATTTTTTGGTTGAAGATGCATCTTTTTAATTCAAAAACCATTTCTTTCGTAGTAATATGAGCTAATTGATTCAAAACTTTTTTTTTATGAAAACTAGTTTTTTGTCGCAAATTTAACTATTTTGTTGAAAATTTTTTTTCTTTTTGGATTAAAAAATTCAACTATTTCAGTTAAATATTTACAAGCATAGTTGAAAATCCATCACTTTCGATTATTTTTTTTTTAAGTATAATTTTTTAACTGAAAATGTAAATATTCAAATTGAAATCTATCTCATTGGTCGAAAATTAATTTTTTAAACTTTAAATGTAAGTATTTAATTTTTGGTTGACAAGTTACCTTCTTTTTTTGAAAATTAATGTATTATATTGAAAATCTGTCCTTTCGATGGAAATTAATCTGCTTAGTTGAAAATTAATCTTTTTTCCTGAAGAAGTAGTAACTATTACAGTGAAAGATTCATAATTTTACTTTAAAATTTATCTTATAGGTTAAAAATTCACCTATTCCAGTTAAATATACATAATTTCAGTTTAATATTACTCACTTTGCTTGAATATTTGTTTTTTTGCGGAAAATTAATTTTTATAACAGAAAATTTAACTATTCTATTTTTGGTTGAAAACTTATCTTTCTTATTTCAAATGTGAACTATTTGGTCCAAAATTGATCATTTTTAGTTGAAAATTTAACTATTTGGTTGAGAATTGAGAACGAATTGAGAAATTGAGAAAGAATTGAGAATGAAAGAATTGCGAAAGAATTGTCGGAAATCTGACATTACAATTTTTCGACGGATCTCCACGTTTCGAGACCCTCTGAATCCGAAATTCAAGTTTTTACGATGGCGTCTGTCTGTCTGTCCGTCCGGTCGTCCGTCCGTGAACACGATAACTCTCGAAAAAATGAACGGATGAAATCCATCTTTGGAACACTTCTATTAGGTCCTAAAAGAAAGGACTACTTCGTTAACCAGCCATTTTTCATAGAATTCAAAAAGTGAGCTCATTTTGAAAAAATTTAAGACCACTTATTTTCGGAATTTGAAAGTTATATGTACGGAAATTTATAGTATTAAAAAGAAGAAACAATTTATCCCTATGACTTTTTCCGATAAAAAGAAAATTCTCAGAGTTATAGCATTTTCAAACATTTTTCAATTACCCGAAAGTCAAAATTTTAAGCAAAAAAAAACGCACGATATGAAAAAAAGTCAAGAGAAGAAAAACATTTCTTTTGGAAAGCCCCAAATTTTTGGATTTTCTTGTAAAATCGAAAATTCAAATTTCGATTGCACAAAAAAATAATGAAAAATCAAAAATTCCATTTTGTGGTCAAACTGTGTGGGACACGAAAAAAGATAAATTAACAAAAATTGTTATCCCAAAAAGGATCTACAATTTCGTTAAGAATCACTTCTTGATAGGATGCGTGCTTTTTGTTTTATCCGTGAAAAATAACTAGATAATTCATAATATGAAGACGCATAATAATACTTCCATCTAAAAGAGATCTTTCTGATCAAGTATAATTCATGCATTCCAAATGCAAAGAACAAATATCCGAGCGCAAAGCGCGAGATTCAACCGTCGCGCGCCCTAGGCGCGCTAAAAACGCGAGCAGCGCGCGTAGCGCGCGATGAGAATGTCCCTGCAAAACAAGCAGAATTTTTTATTTAAATTTTAACTATTTTGTTTAAAAATCATGTGCTTTGTTGAAAAATAGTCTTTTTTGGTAGAAAATTATTCTTGTTCTTCTTTGAAAATTGATCTTCTTGTTAAAACATTCATCTTTAATAGTTTTATTTTAACCAAAAAGATGACTCTTTGATTGAAATAAAACTCCTGTATAAGTTAAACACTCTTGTTGAAAATTTATCTTTTGGTTTTAAAATGCATGTAGTCCAGTTGAAGATTTATCACTTTAGTTAAAGATTCATATTTTACCTACATATACACTAAACTGAATTCATACACTTTCTAGACAAATTCAAAAACTGAATAATTATATTTAGATTGTTGTTAAATTATTTAATTAAACGATGCTGTTAATATATTTAAGAATATCTTGTGATATAATTTGTTCGAAGCATTGTAAATTATACATATGAATTAAATATCTAGAAACATAATAAAACACATTATTTACAATAAACTCGCGAAACTATTTACATATTCCGAGTCGATTGTTTAAAATATTCAGAATATTTTTATGGTTCCGTACTATCAGAAATTATACCTGAAAAAAACTTCAGATTCAGTCAAACCTCGTTTATTGCAATCCAAGATACTCGTCTGTCGCAACGTCCGCAATTCCCACCACTGATGGTCACATGTTCCGTATAGCCAATGACAGCGCGGAAGCGGGATTATATCAGAGCTGCCAGATCGAGCCTGAAATTTACCCCCACCATAACTACCGTTTGGGAACCGAAAAACAGAAGGTGCATGATTACCACTGTGAGTTCGTGTATAAGCCGAAAATGACCGATTCGACTTCGGTTCTCTGCTGTACGATGAGTGCCGATCTGAAAGCTTCGGAAAACTTCGGTGGTCTTCTATTTATATCTCGATCCCCATTTGAAAGAAATGGAAGAAATTGGCGAATTTAATGTTTCGCGTGATTCTTCATCTCATGCATGAGTCGATTTTGAGGTTATGTTTTCTGCACCAAAAAAATTTGTTAAATTTGTTTTAAACAAAATATTTAAATTTTCAATCAAAAAGTTAAATTTTCATCCAAAAAGCTGAATTGTATACTAAAAAAGGCATTTTCAATAAAATACATGAACTTTGCACCAAAGAAATTTATTTTCCACCAAGTCTAATTTTCTATAAAAAAATTAATGCTTAATCATAGTTAAATTTTCGACAAAAACATTAATTTTCTTGTAATTAAAAGAAATTAATTTTTAAACAAAATAAAAATCCCACAAAACAGTTAAATTTTCAGAAAAGAAATTTTTTCAACTAAATTGATAAATCATCAACCAAAAAAGAACTACATTTTTAACAAAGCAGTTCCACTTTCAACCAGAATAATTGAAAAAAATTGTTAAAATTCTTTGAAATTGCTTTAAATTATTGAAATTAATTGAAAGTTCCTTTAAATGTTTTAAAACTTCCTAAAATATTTAAAATCTCTTTAAATTTCCTTGCAATTTTAAAAATACCCTAAAATATTTTAAATCCTTTAAAATCTCATACTAAATTATTTAAATTAATTGACAATTCCTTGGAATCTAGTAAAATATCCTAAGATGTATCAAATCCTTTATAATCTCGTATTAAATTACTCTAATCAATTGAAAATTCCTTTGAACCTTTTAGAATACTCTCAAATATTTCGAAATCTTCAAAATCTTTTGAACAATCTTGACATCTTTTAACAATTTAAGGTACTTTGCAGTTTTTTTAAACAACCTTGGTATAATTATTAAAATCTTTGAAATTCCTTTGATTTATGAAAATGAAATAAAAATTCAGTGAAATCTTTTTAAACATCCTCAAATATTGAAACTCAAAATATTTTGAAATATCTTGAAAGTTCCTTGAAAATTTAAAAATACCCTAATATATTTCAAATCTTTTACAATCTCATACTAAATTATTTAAATAAATTAAAAATTCCTTGCAATCTATTAAAATATCCTAAAATATATTAAATCTCATATTAGATCACCGCAATCAATTGAAAATTCCTTGGAACATTTAAAATACTTTCAAATATTGCAATACCTTCAAAATGTTTTGAGATACCTTGACCTTTTTTTAAAAGAATTTTATGCTGCTGTTATCAATAAAAAATCTAAATTACTTTAAAATTAAAAAAAAAAATAAGCCTTCTAAAATTTTTTTAGTTCTTTAAAGTTTATGTAAATTTTGAAAATAAATTAAAAATTCCTTGACTTCTTTTAAAACATCCTCAAATATTTAAAATCCTGAAAAATCTTTTGAAATCTCTTGAAATTTTGTAAATCTTCAGATCGAAATTTAAAAAAGAGAAAAGTTTCAAAACTTTAAATATTGAAATGTTTGTAGATTAGAGTTTTGAAAATGGAATCAATAAAAATTCAAAGCTTTCGAAATTTTATTTTAAAAAATTTTCAACTATTCAATAAGAATAATTTTCAACTCGATGGGATGCAAGTCTTCAAATTTGGAATTTTACACTTGGAAGTTTATTTATAAAAAATTATATCATTTAATCATCAGAATTTTTTAAAGCCCAAAGTTTCTAAAGCATGAAGTTTTATAAATTTCAATCTGCGGTTTTAAAAAATTTCAAGAGATTTCAAAAAATTTGTGAGGATTTTAAATATTTGAGGAAGTTTTAAAAGATGCCAAGGACTTTTCAATTGATTACAGTTACGAGGGTGGATTGATAAGTTTCCGGCCTGACCAAGAGATGGCGCCACTAGGCCTACCTTGAGGTGGCGTTCTATAGTACCATCCTTAGATAGCTTG
>NC_046658.1:169005748-169018144 GCF_010883055.1 Belonocnema kinseyi | reverse complement strand
CCTTGGAGGAGATTATGTTGAGAAATAAAAAAAAAAATTCTTAAAAACGTTGTTTTTCTTGGTCAGGCCGGAAACTTATCAATCCACCCTCGTATTTAATATGAGATCTTAAAGGATTTAATATATTTTAGGATATTTTAATAGATTTTAGGTAATTTTTAAATGATTTTAATAATTTAGTATGAACTTTTAAAGGATTTGAAATATTTCATGGTTTTTTTTTTTTTTAATTTAAAGATATTTTCAAGACCTTTAAAAAATTTCAAGACATTTCAAAAAATTTGTAAGGATTTGAAATATTCGAGGAAGTTTTAAAAGACGCCAAGGAATTTTTAATTGATTACAGTAATGTAATATGAGATTTTAAAGGATTTGATATATTTTAGGATATTTGAGTAGATTTCAAGGAATTTTCAATTGATTTCAATTATTTAGAATGAGATTTTAAAGGATTTTAGATACTTTAGGGTATTTTTAAATATGCAATGAAGTTTCAAGAGCTTTGCAAAATTTCAAGAGATTTTAAATTATTTGTAAGGATCTTAAATATTTGAGGAAGTTTTAGAAGACGCTAAGGAATTTTCAATTGATTACAATAATTTAATATGAGATTTTAAAGGATTTGAAATATTTCATGGATTTGTTTTTAATTTCAAGATATTTTCAAGAGCTTTAAAACTTTCAAGAGATTTCAAAATATTTGTAATGAATGCAATGAATTTTCAAGAGCTATGAAAACTTTCAACAGATTTTAAAGGATTTCAACTTTTTTAAGATATTTTAAAACATTCCAAGAATGAAAAACATAACCTCAAAATCGACTCATGAATGAAATGAAGAATCACGCAAAACATTAAATTCGCCAATTTCTTCCATTTCTTTCAAATGAGGATCGAGATATAAATAGAAGACCACCGAAGTCTATCGAAGCTTTCAGATCGGCAATCATCGTACAGTAGAAAACCGAAGTCGAATCGTGCATTTTCGGCTTAGACACGAACTCACAGTGGTAATCATGCACCTTCTGTTTTGCGGCCCCCAAACGGTAGGTATGGTGGGGGTAAATTTCAAACTCGATCTGGCAGCTCTGGATTATATTGTGAGACCACCTTCCGAATACTTGGAGTGGTGAGGTCCACTCTCGAGTTGCAATAGACGAGATGTTTACATTACGAAGGAGTTGCAATACACAAAGTTTGACTGCATCTGCAAAAAACCTGGAATTGTCAGGGAATTGTTTTTAAGGATTTGAGAAGAGACCCTGATTAAAGGATGTTTTTAGAAGGAACATCATGAATTGATACAAAATTTACGTATAGTATAATGTAGTACTTTTTATTGAAGCCTGTATGGCTTTTGTGATTTACAAAAAAATGTTATCGAAAACTTTTTTTTCACAAATCTGATATTAAAATTTGTACGAAAACATATGTTTACAAAAAATGCCTCGTAAATTTTTTTATTTTAATTTTGCTATCAAAATTTTTACAGTTACAAATCTAGTTGTTTTTATTGAAGCCTATAAAGCTATGTAAAAAACAATTTTCTCTCGAATAATTTTTTTCCTAATTATTCGATCAAGATTTGTATAGTAATAAGAAATTCTTTTACCTAAGCATATTATGATAAGATATCTTAAAACTTTGCTGAAACACGCATTTTTCTGAATAGTTATTAAATCATTTGTGCAGATAATGTACAGACTGACAGAAAAGTGTCGTAGACGTTTTTCCAACCTTTAAAAAATCCTGTGAAGTTTTTGAAATTGTATCACTAACAAACAATTCATAAGCAAGGTTAGAGAAACATTTACATTAATTTCAATACTCCCAAATATCCTGCAAATGATTAAGAACAGAATGGCCTTTCCTTTCTCCAACTATTTTTTGATCGTTCTTTTCCTGGACAATAATAATTACTTTACTCTTGCTCTACGTGCCTCAATTAAGTTCATAGGTTTATTGTAGGAAAAACTATAAGGAAAATATGATTCAGGAAACGCGATTTTAGGTTCAGATTTTTAATTTCTTTAATAAAGGAAATGAATTCTTTTTCCTGTATGTTCAGAGTAATTATTCAAGGTTTAACCTTCTCTACCATGCGAGTGTGTAATCGCGTTTTCTGATTGATGAGAGATAAGAGACGTTCTACAAACATTAATTAAATGCTATTGTACTTTACATTTTACTTTCCTTAAAAGTCTGATAAATTTGTAAATTAATTATCCTGATAGTTTCTTATTTTAATACAATACAATAATAAAAATGTTGTTATAAATAATTTCAAAAATGTATTATTTCGTATTCATTGATAAAAAATATAAACATATTTACCTTTCAAAATTCTTATCTGGATGATAAATAGAGCTTCTGTTGTGTAAACTGGGAGAAAAGACATTTGCTCATTTAATATCCTCTTTTTTCAGATAAAATTCCTATCTTCTAATCAGTTTAAATTACTCCCTTTAAAAAATTTTTTTTTCCAGAATTCGGTATTTTCTTTTCTACCTTCTTTCTTTTTCGTCCTCCACATTTCCAAGCTTTTCAATGAATTCCATTTGTTATAATTTCAAATTTTAAGCATTAAAATAAATAATTTTTAGGTAATTTTACACACACAAAAAATCATTGTAATTTGAACTCCCTGAAATTCAAAGTGCTTCAAATATAATAATCATTTAAAAAATGTTAACAGTTACATAATTCGAAACTTGAACTGTCCATAGCAAGTAAATTTAAAATAGAACAATTTCGACTATTTTTCTCAAATTAAAATTATAAAAAATTTACGTTGATTAAAAGCATTCCTTTATAAATTTTAAAGTTTGCATCAAAGTTGTTCAATTTAAACAAAATTTAGAAACATTTAACCACATAGCTTAATTTAAAAAAAATGAATTATCAACCAAGAATTCAAAAATCTACCAAAAAAGACGAATTAGGTACAAAAAAATATCAATTTTCCGCCAAAAATTAAAAGGTTAAATTTTTAGTTTGAAAATCAATTAAAAAAAAAAGAATGAATTTCAACAAAATAGACAAAGTTTTAGCCAAAGAGATATATTGTCATATAAAATGATGACTTCTGAACGATAAAACGACTTTTTAAAAAAATGGTTGAATTTTTTTACTAAGAGATTAATTTTTAACTAATAGATATAAATTCTGAATAAAAAATGTGATAGTTGCTAAGTTCAACCAAGGATTTTAATCTTAAAACAAAGACATTTAAATTCAACACCAAAAAGAAATTTTTTTAAAAAGATTGAATCCCCAACCAAAAAGACGATATTTCAACAAAACAGTGGACTTTTAAATAAAAAAGAATACTTCATAACAAAATCGTTTAATAAGTTAATAAAGTAGATTAATTTCTAATTAAATAGTTAAATTTGTAATCGAAAACATGAATATATTAATTAAAAGAGATAAATGTACAATAAAAGAGAAAATATTTAGAATTTCCGTACAAAAATTAATTTTCCCCTAAAAACAAAAACTAAATTTCAACAAAATAGTTCAGTTTTCAACCGAAAAGATTAATTTTTAAGCAAGAATCTTCCATAAAAAACGAATTTTTTTGACAAATACGTGAGTTTTCAACGAAAAAAGACAAATAATCAACAAAAATGAAACAGTTAAATATTCAGTGAGAAGAATTACTTTTTTACCAAAAAAGCGAATCTTCAACAATAAACTTCAATTTTTAACAAAACCACTTTATTAATTTTAAACGCACTCGTAAATTTCCAAACGACCTAAAAAGATTAATTTTTGAACTAAATATATGAATTTTCAACTAAAATGAGATCAATATAAAAAAATGGAATAGTTTAATTTACAGTTAAAAAAATTAATTTCCTCTTATAAAAAAATTTTAACAAGATAGTTTTAAATTGAATGGATTAGCTACGTGAATTACTTCGAATTACATTGATTACTCAGTATTATAAGTCAGTGGTCTGGATTACATAAATTACTTCGAAATACCTGGATTAGAAGTGGAATACTCTCGATTATAGGTGGATTATCCTGTATTAAAACTGAATTACTCCGTCATCTATAGATTACAAGTGGATTAAGGCGGAGTGTCTATCATAAATTAAAGACGCTGGATTACGGCGTATTACAAGTGGATTATTCCGAATTATATGAATTACAAGTGATTTAAGGTGGATTGTCTGTATTATAAGTGGATAACTCAAGAATACTCTGTATTACAATAGAATTACGCTGGATTATATGAAAACCTAGTGGATAAAGGCGAAGTGTGTGTATTACAAATTGATTACGCTGAAGGATAATTTAATGGAATTGTCTGCATTACAAGGGTATTAATCTGTATTGCGTTGTTTTACAAGTGGATTATTCCGAATTTCATGGATCGCAAGTGGATTACACCGGATTGTCTGTATTTCCACAGAGATTACGGCGTTTCTTAAGTGAACTAATGCGAACAATAGATGGATTACAAGGGGATTGATCGGAGCTGTCTGTATTACAAGTGCATTGCTTTGAAATACACTGAATTACAAGTGGATTACTCCTAATTATAGGGAAAACTAGAGAATTAATGCGGTGTGTCTATGTTACAAGTTTATTGCCCTGGATTACGGCGTTATACAAGTAGATTAATCCGAAATTACATGATTACATTATTACATGATTAAGTGATTAAGTAAAAATATGATTAAGTAAAAACATGATTGAGTAAAATACTCTGAAATACCCAGTATTGCAAGCGTTTTACTCTGGAATACTCTGTATTACAAGTGGATTGCTCTGGAATACTCTGTATTATGAGCGTTTAACTCCGGAATACTCTATATTAAAATGGGATTACTCCTAATTATATGGAAAACTCGTGGGTAAACGTGAAGTGTCTGTATTACAAAAGATTATTCTGGATCACGGCATTTTGCAAGTAAAATAATCCGAAATTGCATGGAGTACAAGTGGATTTTTCCGAATTGTCTGTATGACAAGTGTATTGTTTTGAAATACACTGAATTACAAGTGGATTACTCCTAATTATATGGAAAACTAAGGAAGTAAAGCAGAGTGTCTGTACTACAAGTTTATTACTCCCAATTACGGCATTCTCCAATTGGATTAATGCGAAATTACATGGATTACAAGTGGATTACACCGAATTTACGATTGAAATAATGCGAAATTGCATGGATTAAAATTGGATTTTCTTGAGTTGTCTGTATTACAAGTTTATTACTCTGGAATACGTCGTTCTACAAGTGGATTGATCCGATATTAAATGGATTACAATTGGATTACTTGTAGTGTTATCTATTACAAGTATATTACTATGGAATGCTCTAAATTACAAATGGATAACTCCAAATGATATGGAAAATTAGTAGATTAACACGGAGTGTCTGTATTAAAAGTTGATTGCTCTGGATTACTCTGGATTACTCTGAATCACAGGTGGATTTCTCCTAAATATATGGAAAACTAGTGGATTCATACAGATTGTCTGTATTATGTATGACTTAATTACTCTGGATTACGGTGTTTTGAAAGTGACTTTTTTCAATTCAATATTTTCTTAAATTTAGAGAAAGAGTAGAAGATTTTAAAGCAAAATGTTTCAATTTGGTAACATTCAAAAATAAAAAATAAATTAACCCATAAAATTGTGTAAATATTGCGAAAATTTAAGGAGAATAAGGAAGATTTTTAAACTGCAGCAGATTTAAAAAATGCAGATTTATGTGAAAGTTTTTAGATAAAAAGAAAGCCAGACCTTAAAAACGCAAACTTCTGGACACTAATTTTTTTTCCAAATTAAAAATTGTGAACAAAATGTGTGGAAAACTGAAAACCTATATGGTAAAGAATCACATGCCCTTAATTAAAATAACATTTAAAGGTCTAAATTGAAGAAATAAATGTTATTCAAATTCCTAGACAAATTTGGGTTATTTTCAAGCAGCGTTTTACATTTTAAATAATTTTTCAAAATTTCTAGAAAAATTCCAGTCAGATAAAAATATTTCTAAAAATTGAAAAGGCACTGTATAGATATTTAATTTTAAAAGGGCTCGAACTTTTTCTATTATTTTGTAAAATCCCGTAAAATATATATTTTTTAATCTAGATTTTTTTTTGACAAATCTGAAGTATTCAAAAATCTTTTATAATTTTCATCAAATTCGTAAGAAATTTTTGAAGATTTTGAGCTTAATTTTTAACATTTTAAATGATTTTTCAATCTTTTTAGAAAAATTGGATTCATTTAAAAATATTTTTAGGAATTCAAGAGTCTTTACATAGATTAAAAATATTTGAAACCTTGGAAGCATTTCCGAAAATTTATGGAATATTTATCACTTCTTCTGAATTTATAAAAGCCCTAAATATCTTATGAAAAGGCTAAAATTTTTCTAATAATTTGTAAAATCCTGTAAAATAAAATTTATATTCTTTAAATCTTCTACATTCTTTTTTTTGACATATCTGAAATATTTAAAAATCTGTCCTAATTGTCTCATGAAAATGATAAAATTTATATAATTTAAAAAAAAACTGCTGATACTTCTTTCCTTGCAAACAATTTGAAAATTTGTGTAATTAACAAAATATCAAAAAATCATTGTTGTATTACGTCAAAATATTGTTTAGTTTGTCTCTATACCGCACTTCATCCTAAAAATCTATTTTTATTTACAAAACGTCTATTAAGTTTTTTAAACTAATATAAAAAATGTTACGTAACTGCAGTTAAGGTGTGGGAAGGTAAACGGGTTTAAAATAATGTTACGTTATATGTGAACACGAATATAAGTATTAAGAAAATTTTAATAAATAAATTGTTATTAAAAAATTGAGTGATAAAAATGAGCATAAAAGTGAGCGCGCACACATAATAGTCTAGTATATTAAAGAAACACCATTCTTTTCCAAAATTCCATGGCATGATAAAAATGTGTCGAAACAATTTTCTCAACAATTGAAATGTTGTATTGTCATGTTATTTACACTTCAGTAGCTTGGAAAATCCAGGTGTTTACGTCTAAAAATAGATGGACAGTATACTTGTTATTTAGATTTCTTTAAATAATCATTAGTTTTTATTGGATGATGTACAAAATTTTTTATAAAAATAAAAATAAAAAAATTATTTGAAAATTTGTAAGCATAATAGCTTTTAGAATACAATATCCAATTTGAATTGTCTAGTGTTTTAACAAGAATGTTGGCCTATTTTCCACATTGTTATAGTCCCAGTGTGAAAGCAGCTGATAATATGTTTTATCTTATGAAACTATCGGCCGAAGGTTGAAGCACAACAATTTAAAAAATTTTGTATGTATATTTTTCTTGCAGATCTTGTCACAAAATATTATAAAACTTACCATTTAAACACAGAATCAATTAAAACATTTTTTTCTCGCATTTTCATGCTTTCGTATTGAAATTATTCCAAATCCACAAAAAAAAATTAATTAAAAAAATAATAATATTTAGAGATAGCGCAAGCCCCAATGCAGTTTCACACAAATTTCCCATACAGAAATACGTTTTTATAAATTTTATTCAGAATCCTCAATATTAGCTAAATCGAATTGAAATTCAACATTTCCCTTCAAAATTAGCCATAGAATACGTATAAAATATTCTTTTTTAAATGTCAATTTATTATTTTTTAACTTAAACGTTAAAAATTTGAGAAAAAACCGCAATTTTCTAGTATTTATCTGAATGAAAACTGGACAAAAATTAAAAATTTGTAGAAAAAAAAAACAGAAAAATTAATTAGCATTAATATAGATGAAGATAGTTAATAAGAATAATAATTTGCTTGAACAATTATTATTGTTAACTTGAAATTATTATTACTTTACACTAACTGAACAATGGACAAAAAGTTTTAAAATTTAGAAAAAAAACGGCAAATTATTTAGTATTAATATAGAGGAATATAGCTATAAACAATAATTTTTTTAAACAATCATTTTTACTCTAATAAATCATATTTAAACTCACTTGAACTAAAAAGAGAGCAAAAGGTCTAATATTTTAGAAAAAATCGAAATTTCTAGCATTATTCAAAAACAGTGTTATTAAAAATAATAATGAATTATTTCAAGAATTCTGTTTTTTAACATTAATGAAATATTACCGCTCTCTAATTAAATATTGCAGCGTGGCAAATTCTTTAATAAACTACGACTTTCTATAATTATTCTTAGAGAAAATGGCTAAAAATAATAATAAATTGTAAAAAAATGTATTTAAACGATTTGAAACTCAAAATTTATCTTCTCAATTAACCATAAAATGCGAGTCAAAAATTATTTTTAAAATAACAGCACCATAAGTACCACATAAGCAAACAAAATTGGGTTTTGCGAGTTTTTGGCACTAATTATGATTTTTTGCGATTTTCTTAATACAGAGAATGCAAATAAAATTTTTTTTAAATATCACCACCAAATGTCTGTTTTATAGGGACAAAAAAAACCCATAAGGAAAAAAATGGGTTTTTCCGAGTTTTTTGCGCTAAATATGATTTTTTTCGGTCGTTTAAATACATAAAATACGAGTCAACCATTATTTTCGAAAATATCAGCCACATAAGTCTGTTTTATAGGGCCACTGAAAATCCCCATATGAAAAAAAAAATGGATTTCGCGTGTTTTTGGTGATAATTAGGATTTTTGTCGGTTTTTTAAATACATAAAATACGAGTCTTAAATGATTTTTTAAATATCACCTGCATAAGTCTGTTTTATAGGGACACAAAAAACCCCATAAGCAAACAGAATTCGGTTTTACGAGTTTTCAACGCTAATTATGATTTTTCTTTGTGTTTTTAATACATAGAATACGAGTCAACAACTATTTTTTGAATATCATCCCCGTAAGTCTGTTTTATAGGCTCACAAAAAAACCCCATAAGCAAAAAAAAGTGTTTTGCGAATGTTGGCGCTGATTATGATTTTTTTGTTAGTTTTTAAATAAATATTGTTCTAATACATAAAATACCACTTTCTTCTGGCAAATATTTTATATTATTTATAACAATATTATTTCTACATAATGCCAGAAAGTAGCACTTTTTTCTCAAATTTTTTCTCTTTTGTTCACTTTTTAATTATATTAATTATTTTCTGTTACCAAGCATAACTTATTAAACAATTCATTAGTATTTATAATAATATTCTATTTGAATAATACTTGAATAGTTGAAGTTTTTCCTGAAATGTTTAACTTTTTTTGTCTATTCTTTACTCAGTAAGGCAATAATTGACGCAAGTTGACAAATATAATTGTTGAAAAAATTTATTATTTATTATAGCTACCTTATTTTAGATAACTGCTAGAAATTTGCGACTTTTACTGAAATGTATTTTTTTAATTACTGTTATCTTAAATTCAAACAGTAATTTCCAAAAACTTTAAGTATCAAACAGATTGTTTTATTTTGATACAAATATTTGGTTATCGTAGTTTTAATCGATAAAGAATATTTAATGAACAATAATTTTTCTAATTGTTTCAATTTGGGAATTTTTTGGTTCAGGAATTTTATAATTCATTAACTTTCGATCGAGTATTACTCTAAGAAAAGGTAGTTATAACAAAATCAATTGCATGAAAATAAAAAATAAATAAAAACAATTTGAGGCAGCCCTAATGTACAAATTTTCAACTGTTTGTATTTTATTCTTTGTTATTTTTATTATTGTCAACGTGAGATTTAACGAGCAAATGTATCTCAAATATTATACAATTTCCGCAAAATGACATCAATTTACATTCATAAATATAATTACTATTTACTGATTGTTCGTAATTTAAAGTAAAATTTTCCGTAACAGTATGATCCCTACATCCGGTTTTTTGTTACAGGTGACGGAAAAAAGTGTGTTTTATACTAAAAGAGAACATTTTATTTTTTTCTAATTTTTTATAAAAACTTTTTTTTTATTTCACAGCAATTTTCATCGATAAGTATTAAGTAGGTTATCTATCTAGATATAAATATTAATGAGTCACTTATGGAAGAAAAAACTTTTTTTTTAAGCAAAAACTTGCGAAGAATTATCATTTTATTACTTTTAATTTGCTCTTACTGACGCTTCTTGCTAATTTAAAAAAATGGTTAAATTTTAATAATTCATAGCTTATTTTTTGGGGGGCTACATTCCCTAAAAATGTACTGATAATCATTTCGAAAATGCATAAATTATTTGTTTAAAAAGGTTGCGTTCAAAAAATTTGTTTAAACTATTTCAGCCGTAGAAAATTTTACTTTTAAAATTGGAAACAATGAAGTTATAGAGATTTTTTTCTGAAGAAGACCATTATTTATTAATATTCAACCATTCTTAATGCTTCTAAATATTTCTTAAACTTACTGTAATTGAAAAAAATAAATAATTTTGCAAAATTGATTAATAATGCTTTAGAATATACGAAATTTTACTAAATTATTCGAAAACTTTTTAAATTTCCCCTTGAAATTAATTTTGTTAAATAAAGTCATTTGTTAATTTCCGCGGAATTTTAAGAACCTTTTTTTATTCTCTTGAGATCTTAAAAATTGAAAAGCTTCTTAATGTTTTGTTAGGAATATTAAAAATCTACATTTCGCTGTAAGGTTTTTTTAATTAAAATCGTTTTGAAATTGTTTCATTAACTCAAAATATCCTTTAATAGTATTCAAAACTTTCCTAAACATTTTAAAACATCCTACAAAATTGAAAAATTGCCTTAAAAACTTCTAGTTCCTTTTTCGATAATTTTGTAATTCTTCTTAAATATTCTTTTTAAATTAATTTTTCAAAATAAGAAATTTTTTTAAATTTTCAATGTAGTATTGGGAAAATTGTTGTATTCTCTTAAATTCTAAAAAAGGTTCTAAACTTCATTTTTAAAATATTAAAAAATCTACATTTTCATTCAATTTTTTTTAAATTTTCAAGTTCTAAATTATTTTTTAATCTTTTCAAAACTTCTAAATATCTCTTGAAGTTACTCAAATAAAAAAAATTAATGTTGCAGGAATGAAAAATTTTGCATAAACATTTTTTGCAATCTTTTCTTACTTTTCATATCATGAGTTTTTTAAAAACTTCGCTATTCTCCTGAAACCTTTTAAAATTCTTTAAAAAACTTTTTTTCTAAATATTCGAACTCAAAGAGCTTCTAATTTCTTGTTAAATATTTTATAAAATCTACATTTGGGTTTATATTGTTTTAAATTTCAAATTTACTTGAAATCGTTTTAAAAAATCTAATTATCGATCAAATTTATTCTAATATTTCATAATATTGTTTTAAAATCCGACAAAAAGTGTTGAAAAATTGGTTTAAAAATCATAAGAAAATTATTTTATTCTTTTCGATTCTTAAAAAATTAATGTTGCAAAATTCAAAATTCCTTTTATAAGACCTTCGACAGTATAGAAAAGCATTAAAAACGTTTTGAAATATATTTTCGATCTTTTTCGGGACGACTGAAAAATCCCGAAAAATAAAATTTGCGACACAGTAAAATTCCCGAATTAGAAAATTCCGGAATAATCAAATTCGCGAATAATAAAATTGCCGAAAAATAAAAATGCCGATTTGGAAAATTCCCAAATAATAAAATACACGAATAATAAAATTACCGAAAAATAAAAAAACCGAATTGGAAAAATGCCGAAAAATAAAATTCGCCAATAATAAAATTGCTGAAAAATAAAAATACCGAATTGGAGAATTGCCGAATAATAAAATTTACGACAGTTTATAATATCACCGAATTGGAAAATTCCCGAATATTAAAGTTCCCGACAGTTTATAATATTACCAAATTGGAAAATTCCCGACAGAAAATTGCCGATTTATAAAATATCCGAATTGTAAGATTCCCGAATTTTAACAATTAGAATTTTTTATAAATATATTTTATTGATTACAAATACAACAATAAGATATTAGTTTCAAAAATTATTTTTAACATTTAAAATTTCGAAGCTTATTTTTTGAATTAAAAATAGCAATAGTTTTAAATAAAATATTTCTAGGTGACGCGTGTTTTTTTAATGTTCACAGTATTTGAAAAAATACAAAAAGCGTTCGCAAAAATAAAATTTAAAATTAATGTATATATAAGTTTATATTTCGAGTCTGTTTGAAAAACGTTACAAGGTACGTAAAAAATTTAACGAGAATTTTGTTCCAAGCGCAAGTTTTCAAAAATAAGGAAAGCGATACAAAAATTTAATTCTACATTGAAAGAAAAAATAATGACTCACATTTTGACGCTTTTTTTTTAAATGTGCATAGAATTTTAAAAAAATACAAAAAGCGTTAGCAAAAATTGAATTTTAAATTTATATATATATTTATTTATTTATTTAAAATTTTTAATTAAATTTTT
>NC_046658.1:168986826-169005648 GCF_010883055.1 Belonocnema kinseyi | reverse complement strand
AAAAAAACATGCATTACCTAGAAATATTTTATTTAAAATTATTGCTATTTTAAATTCAAGAAATAAGCTTCGAAATTTCAAAAATAATTTTTGAAACTAATGTCTTATTGTTGTATTTGTAATAAATAAAATATATTTCTAAAAAATTCTAATTCATAAAATTCGAGAATTTTCCAATTCGGATATTTTATAAATCGGCAATTTTCTGTCGCGAATTTTATCATTCGGGAATTTTCCAAGCCGTAATATTAAAAACTGTCGGGAATTTTAATATTCGGGAATATTCCAATTCGATAATATTATAAACTGTCGAGAATTTTATTATTCGGGAATATTCCAATTCGGTATTTTAATTTTTCGGCAATTTTATTATTCGTAAATTTTATTTTTCGGCAATATTCCAATTCGGTATTTTTATTTTTCGGTAATTTTATTATTCGTGTATTTTATTATTTGGGAATTTTTCAAATCGGTATTTTTATTTTTCGACAATTTTATTATTCGCGAATTTGATTAATCGAGAATTTTCTAATTCGGGAATTGTACAGTGTCGGGAATTTTATTTTTTAGGATTTTTCAGTCGTCCCTCTTTTTCTTAAAATTCAGTTTGAAAAATAAAAAATCCTTTAAAATTGTCTAGGAATTTTAAGAAATTTGGTTTATTCTCTTGAATTCTTAAAAAAAATTCGTAAAAAACTTATAAATTTAATTTTATAAGTCTTCCAAAATCTGTATTTTGTTTACGATATTTTTTAATCTTTGCGTGTTTCAAATGATTTCTTATTCTTTTTAAATCTTCCAAATTCAGGTTTTCAACAACAATGTAAACGAGATCACGTGACTACAACTTTATAAGAAACAACTACTTTTTTGTCAAGCAATATTTAGTTCAATATTCGATTCAAATTTCAAGTTTAGGGAACAAATATGGTTTTATCAGTTTTTATAGTCGTCTTTTTAAAATTATAATAATTAAAAATATTGAATATTCTCATCAATTGAAATGATTCCTAAAACGATGATTAATTAAATTTCAAATTACTGTCTCTTCTGAATCAAAGTAAAAAATTGATATTCATACAAAACTCCTGTATCGAAATAAATGTAGAATTGTTTTTAAAAAAACAGATAGACGATTTGCTAAATCATTCCTGATGACTCATAAAATAACTCGAGGAATAGTAAGTGTTTTAAGAAGGCTACTTCACTTAAATCATAATTGTCTTGCTCATAGCATTTAATTCTCTTTCAATTAATTTGTTTCCAGTTTGATCATTATTTTAGATTAATATTTATCACAATAACTATAAAATATAGTTAATGATAATTTATAAATAATAATTTAAAATCAGAAAACGATTAATTTTTAATAATTGAATTATTTCAATTGTAACACTTATTGCATCGTCGATACCTGTGTGATTGATTAGTGAGCGATGTTTCAATTTTTGATGGGCATTCTTAGAGAAATTAGATCACATTAACTTATCACGATGACTATGACATTATTCCCATTCTTATCAGATAAAACTTAGTTAAATGAACAATACTGAACTGATCACTTGAATGCCAGTTACTTCTCTTCATAGTCGGTACAATTTCAAAAATAGTCGTGCAACCTTGTCTTCTGTGGGATAATAATTTATATTTTAGAAAGGTAAATTAATTTGTTAATTAAATTAACCATCATTATAAATCTTAAAAATTGATAGATTATTTCTTTTTAATTAACAAAATATTATTCTTCACGTGTGTAATAGTCTGACTCTGTAATTTTAATATTTTTTTAACATTTAAAAAAGATAACAATCATTTTTTAAGGAATACTGTTTGAATTTGAATCGAATTTCCTATAGAGGGTCTATTCATCGTGCTATTATAAAAGGAAACTTCTGTAAACCATATATGGTTTAAAGAAGTTTTCTTATTGTATCGAGCAAATTCCAGTATATTCAATATGAATGAAAATATTTTTTTCAATTACTTACAAATCTTTAAAATTGGCGGATTATATTTTGATTGACAAAGTATTACTCTCTGTGTGTGCAATAGTGTGATATCGTAATTTAAATATTTTTTTAACATTTAAAAAACATAAAAATAAATTGTGCAAGATGTACTTTTTGAATTTCATTCGAATTTTCTATAGGGCTCTATTTACCGTGCTATCATAGCGATTAAATTCCACTAAATTCAATGTGAATGCACTTTTTTTCAATCACAGTGAAACCCTTCAATAGCCCTCCCTTCTATAGCCCTTCCGAGAATTAACGCCGCGCCGCAGGTAGATGTAACAGGAGCTGCGCAGTCTGCTTTTGTCACTGAAACGAGAACTCAGACGTGAAAACCCCAAAACGGATCGGGCTATAATGAGTTAGTTCCCACCCACCGGCAGCCCAAAAATCGGCGCTATAGAAGTCTCACTGTACTTAAAAATCTTTAAAGTTGGTAGATTTTTTTCGTTTACAAAATATTACTCTTCGTTTGTGTAATAGTTTGAAATCGTACTTTTAATAATTTTTTTTTTCATTTAAAAAACATAACAATTAATTTTTCAAGGAAAACTGTTTGAATTAAATTCAAACTATCTATAAGGCTCCATTTACCGTGATTTAATTTGTTTTTAAACTTCTGTAAATCATACATGGTTTGTAGAAGTTTTCTTATTATAAAGAGCAAATTCCAGTAAATGCAATATGAATGACAGAACTAAAAAAAAACTAAAATTCAAAATTAAAAAAAAAATTACCGTGAATAAGGAAACTTCAGTCAACGATACATGCTTTACAGAAGTTTCCTTATTATAACAAGCAAATTCCAGCAAAGTAAATATGAATGACACCATTTTTTTTAATTACTTACAAATCTTTTAAATCTGCTGATTATTTGTTTTCATTGAGCTATAATAAAAAACTTCTGTAAACCATAGAAGTTGTTTAAAATTTTTTGAAAACTTTTCAAACTTAAAATCATTTTTTAAGCATTTTTAAAACTTTCAAACCTTTTTAAAACTCTCAAATCTTGCAAATTCTGCTTTGATAGTTTTGGAAATCTTTTCAAATGCTTAAATTTTTTAAAATATTATCTTAAAATTAGTTTTTCAAAATAGAAAATCAGTTTAAATTATTAAATCATTCTTAAAGTATTATATTATAAAATTTTATAACCTTGCTAATTGAAACAGTTTGCTGAACAATCTTTTCTATACTTTTCAGAAATTTTAGGAAATAATTTAAAATCTTTTGAAATCCCTGTATAAGAAAAAACTTACACTATGTTAACAAAAATTTGGATTATTTTTAAATTTCAAATTATTTTTTGAAGTATTTCGGAACTTTTAATTTTTCTTTTAAAATGATTCAAATTTTTCTAAAAATTTCTTAAAATTCTGAAAAATCACAAAGATTGCTTTCAGGATAAATTTGAGCCAGTTTACAAAATATTTAGTGCATTTAGAAGTTTGGAAGATAAATATCTATTAAACTGACTCGAACAATTACAACAAATTTTTTAAATTTTTAAAAATTAAAAAATTGACCTTCAATTTTCCAGATACTATCGAAATTTGTAGAAATATTAAAAAGTCATTACAAATTTTCCCAGGAACTTCGAAGAAGTTTTTTATTTTCTTGAAACCTTTCAAACTTCTTAGAAATCTTCGAAATTTTTTTCGAAATCTTCGAAAATTAACATTTTGTTTACAGTTTATGGAAATCTTTTCAAACCTAAAACTATTTTTTAACAATTTTCAAAACCTTCCAAATATCTTTTTAAATTCTTCGAACTCTTCCAAAATTTTCTTAAAATTCGGAAAAAGTAAAAGGCGTGCATTGAAACTTTTAAAACTTTTAATTTTTCTTTTAAAATTATTCAAATTTTTTTTAAATTTCTTAAAATTCTGAAAAATTACAAAGATTGCTTAAGCATCTTTCAGAATCTGTAATAACGATTTTAGAAATCTTTTGTCATCGTTTAAAATGTTTTTAAATATGGTCTTAAAATTAATTTTTCAAAATAAAAAATCAGTTCAAATTCACCCATGAGTTCCAAGAAATTTCATTTATTGTGAATCCTTTCGAAATCAGTAAGAAGCTTCAGATTTTATTTTCAAATATTCAGAAATGTAGATTTTCAAAAAAATTTGAAATACTTTAAACTTTTTAATTAATTTTGAATCTTTTTAAAATTTTAAAGTAACTTAAATTTACTCTCATTTTTTATAATTCTTTGTAATCTTGCGAATTGAAAGATTTTTATTAGAAATATTTCATTTCTTTAATTTCATAAACGAATTTTTAACCAAATATTTCACTTTTTAACCAAAAAAGTTTTTCAGTCAGTTTCGAGTAAATATTTCTTTGTTAGGTTTAAATTTTCATTTGTCTTTAAAGTTATCGAAATATTATTTTCGTATCATCTTGAGAAAATTTGAATCGATTTTTGAAGATATCACATATGTATGTCGAAAAAGTATAATTTTTTATTTTACAGGATTTTGCAAAATTTGCAAAATTCGAGTCACTTTAAAAGAAATTTAGGATTTTTTGAAAGTTTTTGTTTAAATATTTTTTTAACTGGCTCAAATTATGTCTAAAGTTTCGAAAGTTTCTTGAAAAATTAAAAAATACCTCTTGAATCTTCCAAATTGTTTTCGACATTTGTAAAAGTCTTTTGAAATTATTAAAAATATTTTTAAATTTCCTTTAGAAATTATTTCTTCAAAATAAAAAAAAAACATTCTCAGGAATCTTACGAAAAGTTTCTTATTTTTCTGAAGCCTTTCTTAAAATTCCGAAAAATATATAAATTGCCTTCAAATCTTCCAGATTCTGTTCTAACGACTTTGGAAACCTTTTGAAATGTTTTTTGAACTGTATTCAACTTTCAAATTAATTTTAAATCTTTTTGAAACTTTTAAATGTCTTTTAATATTACTCAAATTTTCTATAAAACAACAATTCAAAATCAAAAATTTAATTTAAAAACATTGCTATTAAATTCAGGGTTCCGAATTAGTCTCTTTTAGTTAAAAACTCAACTATCTTGTTAAACATTATTGATCATTCTATTTTGGACAGAAAGTTCCATCTTTAGAATTGAAAATTCTTCTTTTAATTTGAAACTATTTCTGTTACATTTTGGGCTCAGAATTAATTTCTTTCGATTGAAAATTCAACAATTTTGTTGAACATTCTTTCATTTCAGAAATAAAGTTCGATCTTTTGGATTAGAAATTCGCCTTTGAATTTGAAAATTTTTCTATTAAAATCTGGGTTAAGAATTAATCTCTTTTGCGTAAAAATTCAACTAGTTGGTAGTTTTCAACTACTAAAGTAGTGAGTCACTTTTAAAAATTCTATTTTTGAAATATTTTGGAAGTATTGAATGTCTGTCTTGAAAAAAAAATCAAGAAATTTCTAGGTTAGTTATACAAGTATAATTTGATTGTTTCTAGAATATTTTTCTGGAAGGTGCCGCAAGAAAAAATGAAAATTCACTCTACTTGTTATTTGAGATTTTTCGTTTTTGATTATTTAGTCAAAGTACCGCCAAACCTAAACAGGCGAAATGATTTTCAAATTTTGTCACCGCTTTTACGCTATTTCAAGGGGTGCCCTATCTCATCATTTTTTTTGGTATCATTATGCACATTCGAAAATGTAGATTTTGGAGGTTAATTTTTTCTGCTTAAGTTAAATGTTGTATTAAAAACTCGTGAATTTTTGTTCGTGAACTAGTTTCTGAATTAAGTAGGTTCTCCTCTTTTTTTTTTTATTTCAATTAATTTTTAAACTTTTTAATTTAAAAGTACGTCCACGTAAAACTCAAAACTGTATTTCTGTTCTACATTTTTTGTATTTGTAAGTACCTTTAAGATTACAAGTTTGGTTTTTCTGTATCAATCGAAAAATCAGTATAAATTTTCTCAGGACATTAAAGAAATTTATTTTTGAAACCTTTTCAAATTTTTAAGAATTTTCGAAATTTTCGTTTTCAAACATTAAAAAACTACGCTTTTTATATCTTTTTAAAAATGTTCTCATTCTTTAAATTAATTTCATGACTATTTAAAACTTCGAAATGTCTCTTAAGCTTGATCGCATTTTTTATAAAACTTTGTAATCTTGCTGATCGAAGATTTTGGTTCTAAAATCGTCCATTTTCTTTTTCATAATTTTAGAAAATAATATAAAATGTTTTGAAATCTTGACAATTTTCTCTTCAAATTTTTTTTGTTTGAAAAATAAGTTTAAATTTTTCTAGGAATTTTAAGAATTTTTTTTCATTATCTTGAGACATTTTTAAATTCTTAAAAAGCTTTCTTTTAGAAATTTTCGATAATCTGCACATTACATTTTTTATATCAAAATGCTGGGTACCTTCGTTTCATTGATATTTTCGAGAATTAATCGAAAACAGCGTGGATCAAAAATAAAATGTTTTTGAGATCAAAAATTTGAATCACATTTTACTGATCTATTGAAAATTCTAATGTGTTAAAAATATTTGTCTCTAAAAAATTAGGAAACCTTAAGCAATGATTAACAAATACTTTTCTACAGTATATTTAAGATTGTATTTAAGATTTTTGAGAAAAGTAAAAAAATATTTGAATCTCTCACATATCTTGAAAAATTATAATTTTTTTTAAGGATTTTGAAAAGTTTTAGAAAAAATTCGAGTCAGTTTGCAAAATATTTAGTACTTTTAGAAGGTTGGAAAATAAATATCTCTTCTTAAACTGACTCGAACTCTTAATAAAATTTTGAAATATCTTCTAAAATGAAAAAATTGCCTTAAATTTTCCAGATACTACTGAAATTCATAGAAATATTTTCAAATTATAATAACATTTTGAAAGGTTTTTAAACTTTTTCAAATTTCCTTCAAAAATTAATTTTTCAACATAAAAAGTCATTACAAATTTCCCCAGAAACTTCAAGAAAGTTTTTTTATTTTCTTGAAACCTTTCGAACTTCTTAGAAATCTTCAAAATTTTTTTAAAAATCCTAGAATATTCACATTTCGTTTACAGTTTTTGGAAATATTTTCAAGCCTAAAATTATTTTGTAACCATTTTCAAAACTTTCAAACCTTCTTAATATCTTTTTAAATTCTTTAAATTCTTCCAAAATTTTATTGAAATTCTGAAAAAGTAAGAGACGTGCCTTGAAATCTTGCAGATTCTTTTTTGAAAATCTTTTGAAATTTTAAATTTGAAAAAAAATATTTTAAAAATAATTTTTTTAAATACAAAATCAGTTTGAATTATTCAATGAATTATGAGCATTTTTTTCTTATCTTGAAACCTTTGAAATTTGTTTTCAGACTTTTTATCCAAATTTGTGATCTTGCTGATTTAGATATTTTTAGACAATTATTTTAAATTATTTGAAATCTTTGTCAATTTTATCTTGAAATTTATTTTAAAAATGAAAAATCAGTTTAAATTTTCTCAAGAAATTTAAGACAGCTTTTTATCGTTCTTAAAGTCTTTTAAACTTGATAAAAAGCTTCGAATTTTTTTCGAAATCATCAAAAATTCACATTTTGTTACAAAGTTTTTGAAATATTTTCCAATTTCAAATTTTTTTTACTATTTCTAACACTTTTAAACCTTCTAAATATCTTTTAAAATTATTCAAACTTTTCCAAAAATTTTCTTAAAATTCTAAAAAATTACAAAAACTGCCTTAAAATGTTCCAGAATCTACTTGAACGATTATAAAAATCTTTTGTAATATTTTTATATGTTTTTGAATATTCTCTTGAAGTTAATTTTTCAAAATAAAAAATCAGTTAAAATTTTCCCATGAATTCTAAGAATTCTTTTAATATCGTGAATCCTTTCAAAATCCTTAAGAAGCTTCACAATTTTTATTTCAGAATATGCAATATTCAAAATCTCTGAATTTCATCCTAAAATTTATTTTCACACAATTTTTGAAAATGAAAAGACCCTAAAAAGTTTTCCAGAATATTTTCTTATTTTCTTTTGAAGCCTTCCAAACTTTTTAAAAAGTTTCGAAAATTTCGAATATTTCAATTTAATTGGTAGAGAAAAAAGTACTTTTTAGTTATTTACTAAAAAATAGCTTCGGCCTCTCAAAATTGTTATCAAGACTTGTTGAGCTGAAACTTTCCAGTTTTTAAAAATCTACAAAAATGGACAAGACTTTTAATTTTCAATTAAAAAAAGAGAAAAAAAATAGTTGAATCAACCGAAAAAATTATTTTTATAAACTGCATTTTTAAGGAAAAAAGATGACTATTTTTAAGAACAGATGAATTTTTTTATTAAACTGCTCAATTTTTAACACGAAAATATGAATTGTTAACGAAATAGGTGAATTTTTTACAAAAAGGCGAATTTTTTACAAAATAATTTAACTAAAATTAATAATCTTGAAGAAAAAATAATGAATTTTCAACAAAGTAGTTCAATTCTCGAAAAAAAGAGTAAATTTCATTTACTTTAATTCTTAACCCAAAAAAAAACGAATTTGTAACGAAATATTGGAATTCTCAATGAAAACAGACTGATTTTGAATACAAAATAAGACTTTTCAAGAAATATTTCTTTCGTCGGTTTACTATTTATTTACTTTTAGTGTGATAGAAATATTAATTTTGTAAGATTCTTGCGAAAATTCAAAAAGATTTTTGAAGATTTCAGATGTGTTGAAAAGGCTTATATAGATTTTTTATTTCACAGGATTTTGTAAAAAGTTAGGAAAAATTTAAGTCAGTTTAAAGGATCTGTATGACTTTTAAAAGTTTTAAAAACCAATATATTATAAACTGACTCGAATAATTAAAAAAAAAAAAGTGAAATCTTAAAACTTTAAAAGAATTGCCCGTAAATCTTCCAAATTTTTTATGAGACTCATAGAAATATTTTGAAATGTTTTAAAACCTTTTTGAATTTTCATTAAAAATTATTATTTTTAATTAATCTTCAAACATTTATATTTTGTTTTGAATTTTCGTGAATCTTTAAGTTTCAAATTATTTTTCAATCACTTCCAAATCACTTGAAGCTTCTAAATATCTTTTAAAATCAATTGAACTTTTTGAAAAATGCCCTTAAAATTCTTTTAAAAAACTGCCTTGAAAATCTCCAAAATTTCTATTTCAAAACATTCAAAAATTTGCATATTTTCAACTTCAGAATTTTTTCTAGTTTTAATTAGTTTTGAATCTTTTTGAAACTTCTAAATATCTTTTAAACTTACTCGCATTTTTCATAAAACGTTCTAATCTTGCCAATTGAAAAATTTTGCTTCCAAATCATCTATATTCTTTTTTAAACTTTTAGGAAACAATTCAAGATGTTTTGAAATCTCTGTTAATTTTCTTTTAACATTTATTTTTCTAAATAAAAAATCTGTATAAATTTTGTCAGGAATTGAAGCATTTTTTTATTATCGGGAAGCTTTTCTAAACATTTTAGAAGCTTTGCACTTTGTATTTCCATATATTTAAAAACGCACATTTTTTTCTAACATTTTAAAAAAGATTTCAAGTTTAAACTTATCACATTAATTTCAGATTTTATAATTGAATTAATAGAGAAAAACAGTGCTTTATCAGATATCTGCTTAAAACTTACAATAATTCCTTAAGTCTCTGAAAATTATTACCCAGAGTTTTTCTGATGAAACTGTCTAATTTTTAAAATCTGTAAAATTTGAGAAATTTCGTCGCTAATATGCTAAAATATTGAATTTTAAAAATTATTTAATGTAAAAACTTTATAAGTTAGTTTAAATATTGAAAATGTAATTTGTAATTTTAATTGAGTTTACAAAACTCATATTATTCGTTTATATGCATAATTCTGAAATTTGCAGACTCTTTTTTTAAATGGTAAAAAAAAAGTTTCATCCAAAAGCGAACGCAGGTTCCCCTAAAACAATAGTTTCAAATTGCTTCAATGAGTTTCGAGATGTTTTCAAGAATTAATCGAAAATGCCACCTTGCGAATCTTAATAATTGGATATTTTGAAAGTTCAAGTAATTTTAAAATCCTTTCTTTATTTGAAAGGTCCTAACTTGTACCGCGAATTTTTTCCTGATTAAAGCAGAATTTTTCAAGAGGTCAACTTAAGCGAGATAAATGTCATAAATTTGAACATTAATTATCAAAATATTAAGATGAATATAATTTAAAAAAATCAAAATCTATTCAAACCTGGTGCAATGTAATGGAAGGTTTGCGGCATTGATCATAAAGTACAAAATTAATCTCTGTAATTATTATCTGCTAAAAATTACTTATTGAATTATTTAAATAATTAATATCCATAAAATCGTATATAAATTTAAGTAATTATTTTTTATTTTGTTTCAGACTTCAAAAATTATTTTCTGCAATGAACTAATGTGCAGTTTAGAATATGGATGCAAGCAAAGCGGCTGTGAACCCAAATCCTAGGGAAAAAGCAAACTTGATATCAGTTTTACTATGGTGGCAAGTATTTAATTTAAGTTTTTAGACCATGATTATTATTTTCTCCTGCACATTTTTTAGTTAAAACATAAAATTGATATCATTATAGAAATTCTGTATTTCATAGTGTTTATAATCTAAAATAGTAGAAAATAAAATCTAGAACAATAGTTTGGATATTTTACGAAAATTGTTCTTTAAGAATATTAAGAAGATTGTTTTATTTTCTTCAATTCCTAAAAAATTCCTCGTAATCTTTTGAAGTTTATGTTATGGAATAAAAAGAATTAAATTAAAAAATTTGGTTTAAAAATCTTCCACATTATAGGAAATCTTTTTAAATCTTTTTAAATATTCTTTTAAAATCCATTCTTCAAAATAAAAAGTCGTTAAAAATTTTGTCCAGGAATTTTAAGAGAATTGTTTTATTCTCTTGGATTCTTAAATAATTCTTTAAAAGCTTCTAAATTTTATGTTTAAAATCTCAGAGAATCTACATTTTGAGGCAATTTTTATTATATTTTTAAGTTTTAATTTATTTCGAATATTTTCAAAACTTCCAAATATCTCCTAAACTTTCTGAAATTAGAAGAAAAGAAACATTTTAGGAAAATATTTCTATTATCTTGAAACTTTGAAATTTCTTTAAAAACTTTGTTCATGAATCTGCAAAATTAAAGGTCTTTTAAATTTCTTTTTCGGAATATTAAAAAATTTACCTTTGTTTTTAAATCTTTTCAAATTTAAAATTTTGTCGAAATTGTTTGCAAAAGTCTGAATATTTTTCAAAATATTTTCGAATTTCTCCTCAAATTTTTAAAATACCCACCAAATTAAAAGGCGAAATGGCGTTAACATCTTCGAGTTTTATTTCGAAAAGTGTTGATATCTTTTTAAATATTCTCTTCAAATTAATTTTTCAAAAGAAAATATCATTAAAAATTTTCCTCGAAATCTTAAGAAAAACTTTTTTATTCTCATGAATTTTGCTTATATTTTTATAATCTTTTCAAGTTTTAAATTATTTGGGAATGTTTTAAAGACTTCTTAACACCTATTAAACTTACGGAAATTAAATAAAATTAAGATATTAAGAAAATTTTTTTAATATCTTAGAACCTTTCAAATTTCTTTCTGTTTAAACTTTAAAACGAAGAATTTCTAAATTTCCAGTTAGGAATATTTAAAAAATCTACATTTGGTTTTAAATTTTTTCAAAATTTAAAAAAATTGTTTTAAAAAGTTTCAATATTGTTCAAACTTATTCAAATTTTTAGTCAAATTAAAAAGAAATCAGATTTAATAAAAAAATTAATATTTGCTTTAAATCTTCCCGCTTGTTTTTCGAAAAATTTGTAGATATTTTAAAATATTCTCTTTAAATTAATTTTTTAAAATAATAAACCATTACGAATTTTTCAAGAAATTTTAAGACATTTTTTATTCTCTTAAAAACCTAAAAAAATCTTAAGAAGCTTATAAATTTTATGTTTAATATCTTTAAAAACTACATTTTTTAAAAATGTTTTAAAAATCTTTTTTCATTTAAAATTATTCTTGAATTATTTCAAAACTCCCACATATTTTCTAAAATTATTCAAATTTTCTTGAATTTTGTAATCTTGCAAAATTTAAAAATTTGGCTTCAAAATCTTCTAAATTCTTTTTTGAAATTTCTTTAAATCATTCGACATAAAATCTTTGTCGTTTTAGACAATCATTTTAAATCTTCTGAAATATTTTTAATCTTTTCTTTATAAAAACATTTTAGAAAAGAAAAATTCATTTGGAATTTTTCGAGAAAATTGAGATAATTTTTTTACCTCTCGAAACCTTAAAAAATTCTTTATATACTTTCTTTTTTAAATTATCAAAATGAAAGAGCTTACAAATTTTTTGTTAGCAAAATTTAAAATTCTATATTTGGTTTTAAATTATTTCAAATCAAATTTTGGTTTTTAAATTGCTGCAAAAAGTTGAAATATATTTTAAGATGATTTGAATTCTTTCTACAATTTTACAGAAATCTTAAGAACCAAAATTATTGTTTTAAAATCTTCGAGTTTATTTTTTGAAAATGTTAAGATTTTTTTAATTTTTCTTTGAAAATGAATTTTTTTACAGTGAAATTCAATAACAATATTTCCAGGGAACTTAATAAAATTGTTTTGTTCTCTTTAATTCTTGAAAAATACGTAACCAGCTTCTGAATTATATTTCAGAAGCTTCAAAATCTACATGTTGTTAGCAATTTTTAAAAATCTTTTCAAGTTATAAATTACTCTTCAGTCTTTCTAAAACTTTTATATCTCTCTTAAACTGACTAGAACTATAAAATTAATTACATAATTTAAAAAATGTTTGTTCTCTTAAAACATCTCAACATTCTTAAAAAAAAGTGTTTCTACATCTTGAAAATTAAAAACCATCTAAATTTCTTGTTAGAAATATTCGCATTTCCCTTTTTTGAGAAACTTATCCCTTTTCCCCTTTTTTCTTATTTTTATGCTCACAAAAGAAACTGAATTATTAAATTATTGAATTATTTGATTTGAAAAATAATTATTTTTTTTGGTTAAATAATCATCCTTAGGGTCTAATGTTGAACCCGTTTTTAAAAATTCTTGTTTTAGATTCATAATTGTAGGTCAAAATTCTTCTTTTTTAGTAAGAATCAATTTTTAGTTCAAAATTAATATTTTCTTATTATCACAAATGAACTGTTGGGTTAAAATTTCATGTATTTTGCGAAAAATTTCGACTTTTGTTTATAGAAAATTACTCTTTTTGGCTGAAAATCCACTCTTTTTGGTTTAAATATTCAACTATTTTATTGAAAATTCGTCTTTAATTGCTTGAATATTAAACCATTAAATTGAAATTAAAACTGCTTGGTTCAAAATTAAATTCATTGTTGGTCAAACATTAAACTGTTTTTATGAAACTTTAACTATTTTGTATATAATAAAATTTTAATTGTAAAATCATATTTTCGGGTGGAAAATTCAACTTTTTACTAGATAGTTCGTGTTTCTGGTCTCAACATAAAAAATTTTTATTAAAAATTGATCTACTTTGTTGAAAATGTATCTTTTTTGACAGAACATTAATCATCTTAATAGAAAATTCATCTCTCTAATTTAAAGTTTATTATTTTGTTAAAAAAATGATTATATTTCTTTGATAAAATTTAACCATGGTTAAAATTCATCTTCTTGGTTAAAAAATTAATCTTGTTTTTTAAAAATTCACCTTTTAGTTTAAGGATTCGGATATTTTGTTTCAAATTCTTCTTTTTTGGCCGAATTCAACTGCTTAAATTTTTGTTGAAAAATTTAGTGTCTTGTAAAAAATCGTCCTTTTCGCTTGAAAATTTAACTGTTTTTGGTTGAATTTTAATCTTGTTTCTAAAATTCGATCATTTCGTTAAAAATGCATCTGTTTTGACTGGAAATCTTTTTTGGTTGGTAATTTCACAATTTTGGGAATTGAATCATTTCTGCAATTTTCCATTTTTGAATTTTCCCAGTTTTATTTATTTCATGACTTTTTATTAAAAATCCTATTTTCAAAAAAAAAAATATTAATAAAGCGGACACTTTTTAGAAATTGCATGTCTTCTTCGAAGCTTTAAGAAAATATATTATACATAAAAATGTGTAATATTTTTGACAATATATTTAATTAATTAAAAAATTTAAGATATAAAACAATTTGACGCCTCGATGGCTTACGTTGCGGTTCAAATCCGTACTGAAGCAGATTTTTTTCAATGAGGATCATTTTTTTTTAGATATTATTATTTTGAATAATTCTTTTAAAATATTTTTATTGAATAATGTATTGTATTTCTTAGGTGGACAGTAAAACTCTTCAAAGCAGGGTATACCAAAATATTAGGTACCGAAGATCTGTACGATCCATTAAAAAAAGATAAATCAGCTGCTCTTGGAGACAGATTAGAAGCGCGAGTATTTTTTTTTTCTAAAAAATTATCATAAGAACTTAATTTTTATTAAAAAATAATATTTAATCTCTCTTATGTCAAAATTTCCAGTCGATGGAACATCGAGCTAGAAAATGCGAAAAAACACAAGAGAAAAGCGAGTCTTTTGAGAACAATTTTCCGAACTTTTCTCTGGGAATATTTTCTACTGGGTCTCTTGCAGATTTTTAATGAATTTTTCTTAAGGTTGGTAAAAATTTAAATTTTAGTTGCTACTCACTTTTTATCAGGGATTACACTTCAAGTCCCATATAATAACAGTTTCGGGGGTTGCCTCGCACTGGCCTTGTTACTAAATCGGTGCCATTCAAAACGTAAATAGTCAGGTTCGCCTGAACCGTTTCCAATTGGAATTCATAATATTGCGCAATATACTCGACTGAGTACTTGCGCAATGCGGCCCTTCCGAGGTGAGAGTCAGAACCGTCCCTCGCCCTACCCCCTGAGAAACTGCGGGCCAGCAGTTCTATATGAGAGCTGGAGTGTAAGTTCTTTGTTTGGTTTGCTTAATAATAATTATGTTTTTTTTTCAAGATTGGGTACTCCAATGTTGTTAGGTGGATTTCTACGTTACTTTAAGCCAAATACGGACCAGACTTACCAAAATGCTTTATTATTTGCTGGAGGTATTTGTCTGGCTTCCGCTATAAATGTGATAAGTTTGAATCAATCAATATATGGTGCCTTTCATATTGGAGGAAGAATAAGAGTTGCTGTTTGCTCAGTTGTCTACAGAAAGGTAAGGAAATTTATTTTAGTTTATGCTTTAATCAGTTGTAAACTGGGCTGACTGTACTTTCTTTAAACTACATTACCAGCTTATCCCTCTCCTTTGCTCCGCTGGGAATCGAACCACAAGTCTACCGGTTGCCGGCCGGGTGCTCTTGCCACTAAGCTACTAGAGAGATCGAAAGAAGATCGATTAGATGGATATACTAATTACATTACGTGGAAATAGAAATCCACGCGATGAAAATACAGATTTCTTAAATTTTATTACTGATATTACATAAAACCTTGCCTTTTGGCAGATCTGTGATTCTTCTTTTGATCTCTCCAGTAGCTTAGTGGTAAGAGCACCAACCGGCAAGCGGCGAACCTGTTGTTCGATTTCCGATTATTGAACATTTATTTTTGTAGTTGAAGTTTTATCTCTTTGGTTGAAAATTCAACTATTTTGATGAAAATCCGGTTCATATTTGGTTGGAAATAAATTTTCTAAACTGACAATTGAACTATTTCTTTTTTGGTTAAAAAACTATCCTTTTTAATTAATTTCTGAAACGAGAAAAAATTTGCTTTGGCTCGGATTTGAACTGGTGACGATACTGTTCACGAGTGGAGCGGAAACCAATTACGCCACAGAGGTGTAATTGGTAAACGTAATTGCTTAACGCTTCACTCGAGAATAGTGGCGTTCCTAGTTCCAATCTGGGCAAAGGCAGATTTTTTCTCGCGTTTCCAGAAAATTATTTGAACAGTAATGGGAAATATTTAACTTTAGAAATTAATTATTTAATTACCCTGGTCGATAAAATAACATCAATTATTAACTGATACTTTTTATGTACTTTGTTCAAAATTCATGTTTTTTGGTAAAAATGTAATCTTCTTGGTTGACAATTTATCCTTTTTGGCTACAAATGCAATTGTTCGGTTGAGAATTCGATTGTTTGACTTAAACTATTTTCTACGAAATTAATTTTTTTTATCACGGATTCAAATTATAGCTAAAAATTCTAATATTTACATTAAACTGGATCTTTATGTTAAAAATACTACTGATTTGTAGAAAAGTCGTCTTTTTGACTTCAAAATTCAACAACTTGGTAGAAAATTTAAGTTTTTTTTTTTGCTAAAATTATATTTTTGGCTTGAAAATTCAAATTTTTTGTAAATAACTCGACTTTTTTACTTTAAAATAAAATAATTTTGTTAAACATTCATGTGTTTCGTTCGAAATTCTTTTTTCGGTAGAAAATTAATCTTCTTTGTTAAAAATTCTTCTTTTTGATTGAAAATTGAAAACTTTATTGAAAGTTTTCTTTTTTCTATCTAAAACTTTAACTACACCATGTTTGGTTCTTAAAAAGTTTTCTAGATTTTCTAGGTTGTTTAAAATATCTGAAAGATTTGAAGGGTAGTTTTTTAATTTTACATAATTAAATAAAAAAATGGATAAATTCTAATTATTTTCAAAGAGATTATGAAGTTTTAGAATTATTGAAAAGATTCAAAAATAATTAAAAAATTTTAAATTCAAAAAGTTCTGACTTTTTAACGTTTTTGAGAATTCAAGTGAATAAACAACTTTTCTTAAGAATCGTGGAAAATTGTATGTAACTTATTTTATATTTTGAAAAATTAATAAAAAAATTAAACCATATTTCAAACATTCTAAAAAGATTTCTAAAGATTTCAAATAAAATCTGGAAGGCTATGAAACAGTTTTTATAATTTTCAACAAAATTAAAATTTTGGAAATAATTTGAGTTAGTTTTAAAGATGTTTGGTAATTTGTTTCTTTCAGTAAAGAATTTTTTTTTAAGAATGCAACTGTTTTGTTAAAAATTAATCTATTTTGGTTGAGGTTTTAACTATTTTATTGAAAACTTTTTTTTTTTGAGAATTCACTTTTTATGGTTGAATATTTGACTACTTGGTTGAAAGTTGATCAGGTTTCTTAAAAATTCAGTTTTTTTATTGTAGATTTATTCTTTTAGTTTTGGTTTAAAATTCATATTTTCGATTTTAAAAAAACTATTTTCGATTTAAAATAAGATTTTTTTATTCAAATATGAACATTTATATTTTTCATTGATGATTCTTCAACTATCGTAAACAATATCGTAGAAAATGTAATCTTTTTTGATAAGAATTCAACTACTTCAAAATTAATAATTTTGGTTGAGGATCCACGTATATTGTTGAAAATTCAGCTTTTTTTTATAAATCAACTATTTGGTTGAAATTGACTTTTTTTTATTGAAAATTTAAATTTTCGTACACTGGCCTTGTTTCTAAATCACAACCCTCGAAACATAAACATTCAGGGCCGCTTTAACCGTTTCCAAATGGAATTCACAATATTGCGCAATATACTCGACCGAGTACTCGCGCACTGCGGCCCTTCCGAGGTGAGAGTCGCAACCGTCTCTCGTCATGTCCCCTGGGTATCGATACTACACATATCGGATCTACACGTTGTTCAATTCTACACATTGCGTGTAGTAACGAAAAAGCCTACATATTAAATTCAACACGAAAACTGACAACATTTTCTGGATTTTCAAGACGGGAATCACTTTCAACCAAAATGTTAAGGTTTTTGCATAGGGGTATTGTTTTGCACCTACACGAACTAATCGAATCAAAAGATTTTTTAAATAATAAAATAAATGTTGAGTTATCTTAAAAACTTTGCCAGGATTTTTTTCAGAGGGGGCGGGGGGCTTCGATTTGTTTTCAGAGGGGGATTCGGGCTTGTGTATAACCAGTAACCAGTAACCAGTAATCAAATTGATTTCAAATTATTTATGTCTTACGGTCCAATCGTAAATCGAAAAAATAAATATGAGTCAAAAAAACATGTTCTTCGAAACTCAGATATTTATTTAATAGAAAAAGCTCCTTTCATAACTTGTTGACGTTTCAGTACACATGCGTACCTTTTTCAAAGGTTCTTAAACCTAAATAATCATATTAAAAATTAGTAAATTCAGTACGAACAAATATGATGGATAATTACGTATATTTAAATACATTGTTACCTGAGTTGATGATAGTTTAAATAGTCAAACAGATCAATTTTCAGTAAAAAAAAGGAACATTTCAGTCAATAGTTTTAAGAAAATTAATTAAAATTTAGTCTTTTTTTTTTAAGTCTCAAAAAATTTTTTTCGAGACTTCAATCGATTACAACTACATTTTTTAAAAATTGTACGAGAAAACAAAATTGGCGTAGGTTAGGACGGACGAACAGAAATTAACAGTTTTAGAAATACATGAAGAATACGTAATGAACGATGATGTAATAGGCAAGTTTCCATTGAAAACCACTGATGTGGAAGCGCGTAATTGAGTTTAAATTTGAAATAAGAAATTTAAAAAATTTTTTTTTAATTTTTAAAAAAATATGTATATGTACACATCCACACATATGCATATATATATATACACATATAGCATATATACATATACATATATATATATATACATACAGAGATGATTAATATTAAAAATATTATTTTATAATACTCTCATAAATTTTATTGATATTTAGAATTTCAGTCTGTAAATTAACTGAAATTTTACGATATTTGTTTATAAAAATAGACTCAATAATACGTCGTTGATAAGTATT
>NC_046658.1:168976464-168986726 GCF_010883055.1 Belonocnema kinseyi | reverse complement strand
AGGCCTCAAAAAAAAAAAAAAAAAGACTAAATTTTAATTAATTTTCTTAAAACTATTGACTGAAATGTTCCTTTTTTTTGACTAAAAATTGATCTGTTTGACTATTTAAACTATCATCAACTCAGGTAACACTGTATTTAAATCTACGTAATTATCCATCATATTTGTTCTTACTAAATTTACTAATTTTTAATATAATTATTTAGGTTTTAGAACCTTTGAAAAAGGTACGCATGTGTACTGAAACGTCAGGAAGTTTTGAAAGGAGTTTTTTCTATTAAATAAATATCTGAGTTTCGAAGAACATGTTTTTTTGACACATATTTATTTTTTCGATTTACGATTGGACCGTAAGACATAAATAATTTGAAATCTACGATTTGAAATCAATAAATATCAACGGTCGAAGAAAGGATTGATTTGTTTCATCAAATCATTTTACAGTAATCAAATGTTCGAAATTCAAAAAAAAATCGAAAATATTGAATTATTTCTAAACGGAACACCGATACGTGAAAACTGACAATATTTTAAGCTTTTTGAAGAGGGAATCGGACAAAAATTTTAAGGTTTTTGCTAAGGGCTTTTGTTTTTAACCTATATGAACTAACCCAATAAAACGATTTTTTATATATATAAAACAAATGAAAATCTTAAGTTATCTTGAAAACGGGAGATAAGCTAAAAGTGACAATATACACTTGGGTGGCTCAAAAAATCTTTCTTTTATAGGGTAACGATCCCCTCCATTTCATTGTAAATCCGAAAAAAGAAATGCCCGAATTTTTCATTTTTTTATTTTTTTATTTTACAGGTGCCGGTTTTGACTTACAGTTTTACATGTAAAAAGCATGGGGAAAAATCACTTTTTTGAGTTTTTGGAATAATTTTGTAGGGTTTGAAAAAATTCGACGGGAACGTTTAGGGTCTTGTGGAAAATTATCCAATGAAGAATTTCATGCATCAGACATATAGGTTTCATACCCCTAACATACCCACACGTGTACCTGAAAACTATCCTTAAAACAAGAAATGCCAATTATTCTTGAAATCGGCCTTTTGAGCACTGTATTCTAGTCTTTTTCACATAAAAATATTAATATTGGTCTAGTGGAATATTTATTATCATTGGTTAATTAATTTTTGATTATTTAAGCAAAAAGAATTTGTTTTAATAATTTTGTTCGAAAATTTTTTTCACCCTTAAAATTATTACTATTAGTCTAGTGGAATATTGAATAACATTGGTTAATTAATTTTTAATTGTTTAAGCAAATGGAATTTGTTTCAATTTTTTTTTAAATTAGTTCTTTCCCTAAAAATGATTACTATTGGTCTAGTGGAATATTTATTAACATTAGTTTATTAATTTTCAATTACTTAAACAAATGGAATTTGTTTAAATAATTTCGTTTCGAACATTTTAAAAATAAAAATTAATAATGAGGGTCTCGTGGAATATTTATAAATATTGGTTCATTTATTTTTAATTATATAAACAAATTCCATTACTTTTTGAACAAATTTCATTTGCTTAAACAATTGGAAATTAATGAACTAATGTTAATCGATTTCATGAAGAATTGACATTTTTGGTTTTAAGTGTAGTTTCCAGGTAGTCGTGGGGGTGTGCTAGGCGTTTCTTAGTGCAGACTGTAGAGTTTAACGTGTATACATTAATGTGTCAAGTTTGATTTGTAGGCCTTTTTATCAGGAAAATTAATGTTTTGACTTTGTATAACGTGTACAGTTAAATGTGCAGAGTTTAACGTGAAGAGCCCCCAAAATAAATTTAAACGGAAAAATTAAACTTTGACGCTACTGTGGCCGTGCGGTCGCATAGACCGCGTATGATCTTCAATTGATATTACTCACTAATTACACGCAGAACTAAAGCTAAAAACTATCTGCAGTTTCGCGGAAGGTTATGGGAAGAGGGGCCCACATATCTGAATCATGGTGCGGTATGTGGGACCGCACGGCCATACTCAATGGTTAAGTAATTGTCGTAAACATAAACAGATTTATTTTCATTTAGTTTCATTAGGTATGAAGAGAAAATCAATTTTTTTCAATGTTACAAATTGTTTATTATTTATAAAGATTAATTTATGTTCTTTTATTTCAAAGGCTTTGAAATTGAGCAAAACAGCCCTCGGAGAAACGGCTCCTGGGAAAATTGTCAATCTAGTAGCCAATGATGTCAACAGATTTGATCTCGTGTCGATCTTTATCCATCACATGTGGTCTGCACCTCTTTCGGCTTTAATCATTGCATATCTCCTCTATTCCGAAGCTGGATATGCTGGTCTTATTGGAATCGCAGCCGTCTTTGTGGTGGTTCCCATACAATGTAATTATACCATAATTACTTTTAACAAACTTAATTGCCTCTATTTATCAAAGAGTTGTCCAGTTACGTATTTCAATTTATTCGTTTAAAATTGCACAATAGGGTGGTCCAAAAATGCGTTATTATTAATTTTTTTTTAGGGAAAAATTATATTTAAAGGTTCCGCGTCCCCCATGAAGTTTAACACGGAGTTCCCATAAGAAAAAAGTACGTTTTTGTAAATATTATTTAAAATCGTCAATATTAGGAGAATCAAGTTAAAACTCATCATTTTTTCAGAATAAGCCATAAAATACGAATCGAAAATTAATTTTTAAATCTCACCACCATAATGTTTTTTAGGGTCCCAAAAAAACCCCATAAGTGAAAAATGAGTTTTTACGAGTTTTTGGCACTAATTATCAGTTTTTTATGCTTTTTTTTTAAATTATTTTTCATACATAAAATACTACTCTCTACTGATAATTAGATATTTACATAAATTGTTTAAATAATTTATTATTTGTTTTAAGCAATTTTATCTTAGAACAGAGCTAGAAAATCGCGATTTTCTCAGATTTTTTAAACTTATTTGGAACTTTTTAGTTATATTGAGATAATAATTAATTTAATTTAAAAAAATTGTTACAAAAAATTATTATTTTCTTAAAATATATTTTTTTTAATAATGGTAGAACGTTACTGTTTCTTCTGAAATTTTCAATTGTTGGTGCACTTTTCACTTAGAGTGAGGTATATACTTACTCAATTTCATGAAAAATAATTCTTTAAATAAATAATTATTGTTTATAACTATCTTCTCCTATATCAATTCTAGATTGATGGGGTTTTCTTCTGATATATTCTACTCTTCGTCCACTTTTCACTTAAATTTAGGTAAAACTTATTACATTTGATCAAATATGATTGTTTCAATAATTTATTATTGTTTATAACTATCTTTTCCTATATTAAGGCTAGATATTGCGGTTTTTCTGATTTTTTTTTACTTTTGGTGCACTTTTCACGAGTGATGTAATAATTAATTTAAGTCAACAAACATATTTGCTTAAAATTATTATTATTATTCTTAATAATATTTTCTTTGAATAAAAGTATATCTTTGATGGTTTTTTCTCTAGAAACTTCAACATTTTGTCCACTTTTCACTTAGAGTCAGGTAATAAGTAAACCATTTTTTTTAAATTAATTGTTTATTTCTTATTATTTATAACTATCTTTCCCTACATTAATCCCAGATATAGCGTGTTTTCCTTTAATTTTAACTTTTTGTTCATTCTTCACTTAGTAAAGTAATAATTCATTCAAGTTAATAAACATAATTGTTTTGATCAAGTTATTATTATTTTTAATTTTATTTTCTTTGATTAATGTCAGCATGTTACGGTTTTTTTCTGAAATGTTCAGCTTTTTGTCCACTTGGCACTGAAAGTGAGGTAAGGATTATTACATTTTATGAAAAATAAATGTCTAAATAAATTAATATCATTTATAACTTTCTTCCCCTGTATTAATGCTAGATAATATTGCGGTTTCTTCCGAAATTTTTAACTTTTCTTCCACTATTCACTTAATGAGGTAATAATTAGTGCAATTCAACAAACTAATTGTTTAAAAAATAATTTTGGTTTATGACTATCCTCTCTTAGAGTAGTGCTAAAAAATGTCGGGGTTTTCTGAAAATTTTAACTTTCCTTCGTCCATTTTTAAACTATTTTTTAAACCATCTCTTTATTTATTTTTTTAATATAGTCTCCTGAAATAAAAAGAATATTTAGTCCGATTAAATGTAAATTTTCCTTGAAGTAGTTCCTTTTTGTTTAAGTTAATATTATTATTTGTTTTCAACTAAAAAGTCAAATAAAATTTAAAAATTTCAGAAGGACCCGCAATTTTTTAGCTGTATTCCAAAAGATAATTGCTATAATCTATAATAATTTTTTAACAATTTATTTCAACATCTAATTATCAATAGAGAAAAAACATTGTTTATTAGAAACAATTTTCATTAAAAAAATTCCCAGAAAATCATAATTAGCTTCAAAACTAACGAAATCAAATTTTTCACTCATGGGTATCTAATTTTTAAGAGAATTTTTGGTTTTTAAACTCAAGTCACCTATATCGAATTTGCAACAAAATTTGGACCACGCTATTGCACAATTGAGTGCGCAAAATAATTTTTTCTAAACAATTAAATTAAATCTTACAATTTTAACTCAATTTTAAGATTTTTTGGACTCAATTTAAATAAATTTCAAAAAGATTTGTGAGCGCAAATTAATGAATGAAAGCGCTTTTTCAGAATTAAAAATACTTGAAGACATTTTATGTTTTTGGGGGGATGACATGAAAACAATGCCTAATTACGATTTGTGAAAATCCTAACTAATTGTTAATTTTATAAAATAATTTAATACAAAACTAATTAAAATATTAATAAAAAATGTCCTCCCCCGCAACTTTATAGAAATTCGAAAAATAAAATATTTCCTATTTTAAATAAACAGACAAATATTGCTTAATATGAAAAATTTCTTTTTTTCAAATGAAAAATTACGAATTGAAGGGATTAATAATAGAATATTTTAGACTAAAATAAAATTTGAATAGGATTTTAAAATGAATAAAAGCGTTCAATTATAATTCTATAGGTAATATTTGTTCCATTTTCAAGTTAATAGTAATAAAGTTTCTTTAATAAATCATCAATTTTTATCAACTTATGGTGAGCAATTTTTGCTAAGAAATTTAAATTATATTCCACAGGAAATAAAATTTAGTTTACGAATGCATTAGCTGAGAAAAATTTGTTTACTACATTGTAAATGGAAACAGAAATAGTGAATAGCCATGGAACTACTAAAAAAAAGGTTTTAAAATGTGCTATTAACCGTTGATTGCGCAAAAAACCAAGTTTAAATGTTGAAAAATAGCAAAATAATGCATTTGTTAATTAGGTTTATGATCGCTTACATAGAAAAAACTTTATTTATTCCATCAAAAATGCCTGATATATGGATATTTGTGTATAAAAATTCCTTTTAAAATAACAAATTATTTATTAACTATTATTAAATCAACTAAAAAACTCTTTTTGTCCATAAATTGTTAAAATGTAGTGCGAATCAAGTGACTAATCGCCGCCAATCCCCATGAAACCATTTTCATTCACTTATTTGTTGATAAAAAATTCAATAAATTTTTTAACATTTGCATTGCTATTGGAAATTTTTTTTGGATAGTCACTTTCAGTTTTCTAAGTATTTTCGTTTGAATAAAAGCATTTTTGTTAAACCGGTAAACTTCAAAAGTCAACCATTTTGTTTTCATGTTTTTTATGAAATAAACAAAAATTTAAAATTCGGCCATGACAGCTCGATGCGAAATTTTTTTAATTGTTTTCTTTGTTTCATTGAAAAATTTCATCAGAAAGAAAAGTTAAAATCTAATAATATATTGATAAAATACAATTTATTTCTACTAGGTTTTTTATTGGTCAAACGTTTATTTTTAGTAATAAATGCAAAATATCGATTCAAAGTTGATCTCTAATTTAATTAAGTTTTAAAACTTAAATCGTTCTGGTTTGGCTAAATATTATTGAAATGAGTTCATATTTAGAGGACTTATTCAAAATACCATCGAGATCGCTAGAAATTAATAGAAAGGTTTTAATTCGCTTATTGTTTTTAATCTTTAATTTCAAAATAAGGTAAGTCGATAATTGTGTTTTCTTGGTTTCGCCGGTAAAAAGTATCTAGGTAACTTCGAGTTTCAAACAAGTTCTAGTAAGAGATTTGTTCAAAAATGGTGAATGAAGTTTTTGGTAAAATCGCATATCGATTCGTCAGAAATTGGCTGAAATATTCATATTTGGAAAAAGAACTGGACGTCTGCCCGCGCTGTTAGCGAATGCGTCGCGAGGACTGTTCCTGTCAGGCAGCCTTCTCCTGCCAGGCAGCTTTCTCCTACCAGGCAGCCTTCTCGGACATCAGTTTTCGCGGGCAGACGTCGAGTTCTTTTTCCAAATATGAATATTTCAGTTAATTTCTAACGAATCGATATGAGATTTTTCAAAAAAACTTTATTCAACATTTTTGAAGAAATCACTCACTGGAAGTTGTTTGAAACTCGAAATTGCCTAGATACTTTTTACCGGCAAAACCAAGAAAACACAATTATCGACTAACCTCATTTTGAAATTAAATGCTATTAAACAATAAGCGATTTTTAACTTTTACATGAATTCTCAGGCATCGCTATAGTATTTTGTATAAGTCTTATAAATATGAACTCATTTCAATAATATTTAGCCGAGTTAAGACGATTTAAGTTTTAAAACTGAATTAAATCAGAGAAACTTTTATTCGATATTTCGCTTTTATTATTCCAAATGAACGTTGGAAAAAAAATGGATAGGAAAAAGTTTTTTTTCTTGTTCTCTACAATTCTACATTTCCAAAAAAAAATTATTTTTGATTTTGAAAATTTTCTTTTTTTGAGACGCTCGGACAATCCTTTACGCAAGTTCGAGCGTCAGGCTGATTCTTGCACCCGGCGGCTCAATTGTCTTCTGAAAAACCATTTTTCTAGGGACGTTTTTTTGCCCCACTGTGCGACGGTTAAATGGGCATCGCCCGTCGCTAGTAAGTTCCGGCAACAGCGCCTGGCGATACCTCAACTGCGTGAGGGGCATTTCGGTAGTCAGCTGCTCTACACTTTATAATTTTAAATTCCTAATACAAAATTTCATTTTCAGCATATACAGGAAAACTGTCGTCAATTTTCAGACTACAGACAGCCATTAAAACCGATGAGAGGGTGAGATTAATGGACGAGATAATCTCAGGAGTTCAGGTGATAAAAATGTACGCCTGGGAAAAACCTTTCTGCGCTTTAGTGGAATCGGCTCGAAGATTGGAATTGAAAATAGTGACGAAAAGCTCCTACATTCGTGGAATTTACATGACATTCAACATTTTCACTACAAGAATGGCTCTATTTTCCACCTTGGTCGCGATGCTTTTGTACAAAGAGCAATTAACGGCGGACAAGGTCTTTGTATTCTCGTCTTACTTTTCCGTTCTTGCACATACCATGTCTGGTATGTTTGTTAGAGGTTTTGCCGAAATTGCAGAATGCATGGTGGCTGTTAGAAGACTTCAGTATTTTTTAATGTACGAGGAGTTTCAGGAAATTAATCCCCTTTTGAATTCTCAAACCAGCAATCGCATGCCAAATGGTTCAATAAACACAAATATTACGAGAAAGTCGAAAAAACTTGATCTTCCTTACATTGATGATGACATTGATCATCTAGATTCCAGTCAGAAAAGAAAAATGAGTGGGTTGGTGATCCTTGCTAGTGATTTGCTTAAAAATACTGCAAATTGCGCTGAAGGTAAAAAAATTTTTTATATCAGCAATTCTTGACCCCCCCCCCCATCCCCAAAGTAAATCATCATTGTCTAAAATGTTTCACATTTCTTGTAGTCTTGATGTTTAAACTATTTGTCATTAATCTATCTTTTTTTCTTTTTCTCGTTTTTCAAATGCCAACCGACTTTATATGACCGAACGACAAAATCCAATTATTTTTTTTTTATACGCGTTGTTGACCGCGTAGAAGTATTGTCCAGCCGAGAAAATCTATCAATAAAAAAAAAGTATCTGGAATGTAAAATAAAATATACATTCGTATTCAGTTTGACGCGGCATACAAATTTTTCTTATGAAACTTTTTGATTCGATAATTATTACTTAAGATAAACAGTAAAAACTTAGGAAATTTTCCGATCAAAAATCGATGTTTTGTAAAACAACTCGCGATTATGCGGCCGTTTGTTGATAAAAATGCTTTAAATTTATGTGGTCTCTTCTCAATATATAAGCGATGACTTTAAACAACGCACTTTGTTTAAAAAGCTAATATTTGTTTGTTTGTTTGATAACAAATTGATTCCGAACGAAAACCACGTTACGCCAACTTCGACCAGTGGGACGGTGATCGAAAAAATGTCAGTTGAAGTAACTTATTGCGAGAAAGTTGTTCACTAGACTTTGAAAAAGTTTTTCTGAAAATTTGAAGAAAGTCGGTCGAAAATTGTGGAAATGGCACCGAGTTGAAGTCAACACACGCCAGCAGCGGCAAAGAGCAACAAAATGATCCAGCGGCAGCGTGTTTTGACTTCAACTCGCTGCCATTTCTGCAAATTAGATGTATAGGGCGGGTTCTGGTTCACGATTCCTACCTTACCGGCATCGAGAAGCTTCGACCTGTAGTGGTTCGTGTCCGTGCTAAATTTTCTGGAAAAAAGGGTTCGTGTCCGTGCTAAGCTTTGAGATCTTTCTCGAAGGATCCTGATGACGTCACGATTGCGCAATAGTCTGTAGCCAAATTTATGTAAACAGGTTCAAGGTTATCACGTGCATGTGTCAAGGTTAAATGATAAAAACAAGGATGATTTATTGCTTCCTTCGAGATAAGATGTTTGTTAAATGTTTGTGAAGTGCATAATTTCAATTGAAAATTCATTTCATTGGTTGAAAATGTACTGGTTGAAAGTTAAGCGACCTTGTTAAATATTTATTTTTGTTGATTGAAAATTTTTTATTTTAATTCTAAATTAATTTTTTTAATAGAAAAAGAAATTTTGCTTTGAAAATGTATTTTTTTAGTTGAAAATTCAACTATTTTAGTAGAAAATTCATCTACTTTAGTTAAAAACTCAACTACCAGAGTAAAAGTGGAATTACCTCGTTAAAGAAGCAATAAGTTCAGCTGAAAAATTAGAAATTTAAAGCTTTTCAATTTGAATTATATACAGTATCCACGCAGTAATTTTATTCAAAAGACTTTACCCCTTTATTTTCGTTTAAGGGCATGTGATACTTTGAAAATTGTCGATTTTACCAGTTTTAGGTTCCCCGGTTTTTTTTCTAGGATAATAATTAATTTGTTTTGAAAATTTGGGAAATGATAGCGAAGATGCTAACGGACGTCCCCACACAGTTTTTTGTGGGTTAATTAAAAAAAGTTTTAATTTAGCAAAATGTGATTAATTTGCATAGCGCTTAGGAAATAGTATCGATTTTTTCAGTGTCAGATTCCCCCGGCTTTTTCCCTAGGATAAGAAATATTTTGCCTTCAAAATCTGGAAAATGATGGCGAACATGCTAACGGACGCCCCCACACACATTTTTTTGTGTTTTTTTATCAAAAAATTTTTGATATTGCTAACAACGTGCGTGTATATTTCGAGGTTATGTGTGTTACAATTCACCCGAGCGTTGCTTCCAAACTGCACAATATTTTTGGCCGAAAACTTTGCACTTAAAAATAAACATAGTAATTAATCTCCCGGAACTAACCTTGTTTGCAAGCAATCAAAAAAGTTTATTTCTTAAATAATTTGCAGATTTTTGGAAAGGCAGAAATGAAAAATGACGTAACCTCAAAATAATGCATATACATAAAATTTTTATTTAGCACAATAAATTTTTTTGTTATCATATCCCTCGAAAAAGAATCCGTGGACGTCCGTTATGATATTTTATAGCATCTCCGAATTCAGTTTTTAAAAATTTTCATTTTCTTGGAAAAAAGCCAGGGAAACTGTTAGTATCCCATGTTATTTCCCCTGTTCCTAGAGCTCTGTAAATCATATATCCTATTTTAGGATTAGAAGACGTGATGGATGATCCTCCAGAAACTTGGGCAATTAAAATGGAGAACGTGGTGGCAAAATGGGAACCTGGACAGTCAGAAAATACACTAAATAATTTAAATTTAGAAATAGAAGCTGGAAAACTCTACATGATAATCGGAATGGTCGGAGCTGGCAAGAGTTCTTTTCTTTCGGCTATTCTGAAGGAAATCACACTCACGGAAGGAACGATTAAAGTC
>NC_046658.1:168932900-168976364 GCF_010883055.1 Belonocnema kinseyi | reverse complement strand
TGGAGACAGAGGGAGTTCCTTGTCTGGAGGCCAAAAAGCTAGAATCAATTTGGCCAGGGCCGTTTACAGACAAGCTGATATTTATTTACTGGATGATCCACTAAGTGCGGTAAATATATTCTTGTGGAAAGAAAATTATTTTGTTTAAATTGAAGAATTTCAATGATTCCCAGCTAAAAGTTCCTATACAGGAACCTCGGAGGATCCTGGCCATGTCCCCGGATGTGAAACTCCACATGTACCTGTATAAGTAATCTTGAAGGTTCCTGTACAAGAATTTGGGAAAAGAACCTGTACAGGAATTTGGGAAAGGAACCTGTACATAAACCTGAAAGGTACCTGTACATGAATGTGAAAAGGTACCTTAAAATGAACCTGCCAATGATCGTGTACAGGATTCTTTCACAAAGTTATTTTAGACGCGGGTTCATGTACAGGAAATTGTTCAGGATCCCATGCACAGTCAAAGTAGAGTTACACGTATTACAAATTTTGGAATTTACAAGAGGAAGACCTGAGGGTCGAAAATTAAATCACTATTATCAGTCACACGACATACCTCTCATTCAACGGCGCTGGCCTGGTGGTAAGCGGTTCAGCTTGCGACTCCGTTGCTTTGTGGCTAGGATCAATCAATAATTACTAATAATTATTTATTATTATTATTAATTATTAATGATTATTTTCAAATTACATATTATAATTCATTCATAATTATTAATAAATTGTCTATTAGTAATTATTAATGAAACAATTTTTTCATTCTTTCCGTGATTGCTCTCGGTAACATGTGGGTGTTTTTAAACCGACAAAATTACTAAAAGTGACAAAAATTCTGCTAGTTGTAGTGGATAAATAAAAAAGCCGTGTTACTTGTGGAATGAAAGTCGATAATCACTTGAATTTTATTAAAAATTCGTCTTTTTGGTAAAAAATTAATCTTTTTTTTTCTTATAAATTCTTCTTTTTTAGTTTAAAATTCAAATTTTTGTTTCAGAATTCTTGAACTTTATTCCAAATTCGTCTTTTTGACAGTAAACTAATCCTTTTGCTTATAAATTCTTCTTTTTCCTTTAAAATTTAACTGTTTTATTCATAATTCTTGACTTTTGTTAAAAATAGATAATTTTTAGTTAAAACTTTAAGTTTTAGGTTAAAATTATTCAATTGTGTTGAAAATTTGTCTTTTTGGTAGTAAGTTAATATTTTAGTTTCAAAATTCATCTTTTTAATTAAAAATTTAACTTTCTGGTTGAGAATTCTTGGACTTTGTTGAAAATTCGTTTTTTTTTATTAGAAAATTAATGTTCTTATTTCAAATTTCACCTTTTCGTTCGAAAATTTAAAAACTCGGTTTTAAAGTCAAACTACTTTCTTAAAAATAAAAAATAAATTTTTTACATTCATTCCCAGTGGGCACAAAATTCGGCGACGTCTTTACGACATCGTTACGACATCTTTACGAAAAATTAACGACATCCAATGCCGAAATGGACTTACCGACATGGACATAGGATGTCGTAAAGTTGTCGTAAAGATGTCGTAACGATGTCGTACAGACGTCGCCAAATTTTGTGTCCAGTGGGTTCTTACAAATTCGATTTTTTTATTGAGAATTCTTGAATTTTATGGAAAATTCGTAACTTTTTTTCTTTCTTTTTTAAAAATTCAATTTTTTGGATGAGGATTCTCTAACTTTATTTAAAGTTGGTCTTATTAATAGTAAATTAATCTTTTTGTTCCAAAATTCACCTTTTTAATTTAAATCTTATCTTTTTTCTTGAGAATTCTTTAATTTTATTAGAAATTTGTCTTTATTGGGAGTAAATTAATCTTTTTGATTGGAATTTCTTCTTTTTTAGTTAAATATTCAACTATTTGGTTCAGAACTCATGAATTTTTTCAAAAATTTATCTTTTTTAGTTGAAAATTCAAATTTTTGGTTAAGAATTCAAATTTTTTGGGTGAGAATTCTTTCATTTGATTGGAAATTCACCTTTTTGGTTAGAAATTCAACGAAAAGGTTTTAAAGTTGAACTAATTTCTTTAAAAAGCATTTTTTAGTTGGTAATTCCAAAATTTTAGTTAAAAATTCATCTCTTTGGTTGGAAATTGAAATGGTATCTTGAAATTTTATTTTTTTGTTTGTTGAAAAATTAATTTGGCAATTAAAAATGTACCTATTCAATTTTTTGTCGAAAATGGTTCTTTTTATAATAAAAAATTCAACTTTTTCGTGAAATTGAGGTATTTTATTAAAAAGTCCTTTTTTGTTGAAAATTAATCTAGTTTAGTGGAAAATTCTACTCCTGCGTTTAGAGTTATTGTATTTTTTTGGAACTTCGTCTTTACAGGAACACATACAGGATCATTCAGAGGCTCCCTTTTCGGTACAGGTTCCTTTGCAGGATCATGAACAATTTATTTCGCCAAACTAATTGAAATAAAATCTAAACATTTTAAATACACTACTCTCACAAAGCGCCCGGTGGTCCGGACCGAGTTCCTCATCAAGCACCCGCATTATTGAGCCACTCCCTGAAGGCTTGCCGGGAAAAATTGGGGAAGACCGGAGGGTGGAAATTCAAATCGAGGTTGCGTGAGCTTGATTCAAAAGTTTATTGAATTTCATTCGGCACGTGTCACGGCTTTTTTGTAAGTGGAGCCCAATTTTGAAAATATTAATTTTTGAAATTTGCGGCTACCTTCCCTGATTCACTAGTATCCCAGTGGGCACAAAACTACAAAAATCCCAAAACGTCCTTGGGACGTTCCTTGGACGTCCTATGTCAGCCTAATCAACGTCTTTAAGACGTCCAATGTCCTAAAGACGACTTAAAGACGTCTTAAATAGATGGACATTCTCAAGACGTCTTTCAGACTGACATTAGATGTCTTAAGAGCATCCCACGGATTTCCAAAATACATTTTTCAAAAGACGCCTCAGGGACTTCCCGAAGAAATCTCTAGGACGTCTTTGTTTTTTTTTTCCTACTGGGATCAGTCTCGCGACACTTCTCTCATCCAGCGGCGCTGGCCTGGTTGTAGCGTGTCTCCTAGCGACCCTGCTGCTGTCGGGTTCGTATCTTTTGCCTAGAAATTTGTTTTTACGTTTATCCACTACAACTGGCAGAACTTTTCTCACTTTTATTGATTTTGTCGTTTTAAAAACACTAACGTGTTACTAACAACAATCACGGAAAGAAGGAGAAAAATAAAAGAATGAAAATAAATGGATTTATCATTAATTATTACGAGATAATTTACTAATAATTATCACGAATAATGTACAAAGAACATTTCTAGCTGAAATATTCGAACCCCACAGCATCTCTAGTAGCAAGCAGATACGCTACCACCAAATCAGCGCCGCTGGGTAAGACACGTGCCGTGTGAGAGTCTACTGTGTCCTAGATAGGTTAGAAAACCCTTTTTTATAAACGCATGTCTTCTACTTTGACCAATTTCCCCCCTTTTTTTAGGTTGATGCCCATGTGGGTAAACATTTGTTTGATGAGTGCATCAAACATTATCTAGCTGGAAAAACTCGAATTCTGGCTACTCATCAGCTTCAATATATTAAAGGAGTCGATGCGATTATTCTTCTTGATCAAGGAAAAATGGAATTGTACAAAACTTATCAACAACTTTTGTATCAACATCCTGAATATGTGAGTCTCATTGCTGCTGAAACAAATCCTGAAGGTGGCGAAGATTCTTCGATTGAAAAGTCTTCGTTTAAAAGGCAGTTTTCTACTTCAAGTAATCGAGTAAGTCGTCGAAAGTGAATTTAATTTATTATACTTTTTATAACATTGAAGTGAGTTGAATTTTTTAAGCATTTTTTTATTTTTGTGTGTATTTTTTTTTAATAGAGTAAAACCCCGGAAGTTGGTGGTGATACTGACGGTGAAGAAGATGAGGATGATCTCGAAAATGTGGAAGGATTAGTCGAAGGAACTTCACGAGGAACAGTGAAGGGTTCAATATTTTTGAATTATTTTAGGGCTGGCGGCAATTTAATATTCGCTTTCATGGTTTTTGTCCTTTTTGTTGTGACGCAACTCGCTGCTAGTCTTAACGATCTTTATGTTCCTTTCCTGTAAGTATCTCTCTTAATTTGATTATTTTTAGATTGCATTAGGTTTCACTCCCAATGTAGCGATGTAGATGATCTTTTCCAGAAAAAATTTAATTTTAAAATTTATTTTCCATCTTTTCTAGAAAAGAAGTTAAGTATTTTCTTTTTTTGTGAAGTTTACTTTATCGACTTTTGAAGATAAAAAACAAGTGTTTGAATGAGATATTCGTTACACATTAATTTGTGAATCAATATTTGGCATTTAATTAATATAACTTATTTGGTAAACCTTGAAAATAGATCAGATTTACGTGAAAAATTCGAATCCAAAAAAAATGTTCAATGTGGGTATTATTGCGGGTTTACATGATTTAGGGATCGTCCACAAATTACGTAAGATGTTTTTCTTTTGTTTATATCGTTGTGTCCTTCTCAACTTCACAGCAATTTTATGCTCGTCTTTATTCAAACAAAAGAAAAACGTCTTACGTAATTTGTGGACGATCCCTTACTGCGCGACAAACTACTGCGGTGATCCCTTCACTGCGCTGATAATACTGCGATTTTATTTTAAGTGAAGTTACAAATATTTTGCGAAATTTAAGTTATGCTTACTTATAAATTTATTAACCATTTCTTTAAATTACAATAGTGCAACATTAGAAATATACTGCGAATTTGACAGGCATTATCACTGGCGACTACGAAAGGTTAGTTTGGAGTTTATGATAGAGCGTCTGGAAAACCGCAGTAATTCATTAATCAAGGCAATGCCTTGATGTGCGTCAAATACTGCTTTGGTAAAAAATATATTGAATAAATTGTTTAAGAACATAGATATTTGATTTGATTCAATGGTGATAAGTATAAATAAATCACATAATAATTTTCTGAATTGCTTCAAAACATTATATACATTGAGAACATTCTAAATAATTATTTATAATTGAAACCGCAGACAATAAAGCATCCGCAGTAATACCCACACTTACCCTAGTGTTGATTTCTATTTTCACGGTTGGTGGAATGATGTCTACACTGATTGGTGGTAACCATCTCTGATGATAATACAGATTCCTTTAAATTTACTCGTATCATAAACGTAACACCTGTCTTGAGATTGCATCTATTTCGAAAATAAAATTATTATTTCGATCTCTCTAAAGGTGTTCGCACAAGAAAATACGCCTGCAGTACGATTAAAACAGCTCACGCACGAGCCGGCCGTGTACGCACACAGAGTACCAACCAATCATGCGCGATCTGTCGCGCTGCTGCGGTGCGGCCTGGCTACGTACTGTTCACATATCGGATCGCCACTCGCGACGCAAAAGTTTTCGACGTTGCGAATTTGGTTCGAGTGCCGGACCCATAGGTGAACGGTACATAGCCAGCTCGCACCGCAGCAGCGCGACAGATCGCACGCGATTGGTTGGCGTTCTATTTGTGTGCACGGACAGACGGTGCGTGAGCCGTTTCCAGCATACTGCACATGTATTTTCTTGTGCGAACAACTTAATAGCTTACAGGAAAGACATCCGACCGGCAATCGAAAGTTTTGTGGCTCGATTCACAGTGGAGCAATGGAGATGATCTTTCTTCAAAAAGGAATTGATTTTAGGGTGGCGACTTAACCGGGAAATGATCGAGAATTCAATCTTTTTCGTAGGCATAAAATTTTAATTTTGCAGTTGAAAAATTTGAAATCGTCCGCCGAATCGCCACCCTGAATTTTAATATTTTTAGATTAATTAGTTTAAAGAGCTACCTCTCACATTTGATAACATTTCCAGTAATTAAAAAAAAATTACACCATGATTTATCCAGAGCACGAAAATTGCGTCTCTTATTACATAAATTTCAGGACGACAGCAGAAGAATCTCGGTACTTCACATCCATGAACATGTCCAGGAACATAACAAACACCGGACTTTTTGACGTCCAACCTTGGTCACAAGAGACCTATATTTACATCTATACAGGAATAGTCGCTTCTATTTTTTGTATTGGCATAACAAGATCTTTTGCCTTTTATGCTCTTTGTATGAGAGCAAGTCAACGTCTGCATGATATGGTGTTCGGAGCCTTAATTAGAACAGGAATGCTGTTCTTTGATACAAATCCTAGCGGAAGAATATTGAATAGATTTTCCAAAGATATGGGTGCGATAGACGAATTATTACCGAAAGCGACACTCGATGCTGGTCAAATTGTCATGATGATGTGTGGTACTCTGATCGTCACCTGTATTGTCAATTATTTGTATGTGATTCCGATTGTGATACTAGGTTCCATATTTTATTGGATTCGGAAAGTGTACCTCAGAACCAGCAAGAACGTTAAACGTTTGGAGGGAATGAGTAAGTTTTTTGCTTTATTTTGCACATTTAATTCTGAATTATTTAAAATTTTGCACCAACCAAGTTCAAATAAAAGTATGCCAGTAAAAAAAAAGTTGAATCAGTATGACACGAGAACGAATTTAGGTTAGGTTTGGTGTATTCGATTTTCTGCCATCAGCCCCGTGGTCGAATCAAGGGTAGATTCGATTCTTGAGCGTCGAATCTTTCTTTTCACGCTTGCTTCCAGTGCGACCGGTCGTAAAGATGTAACGATGACGTAAACACGTCGCCGAATTTTGTGCCCACTGAGATGTCGCATCTTGCGTCAGGTTTCTACTTATTAGTAATCCATTTGCATCAACGTGCATCCATATCTCTTTGACTCTTGCTTTTTTACTAAAATAGTCACAGCGAACTTTAATTTTTGTGTTCAATTGATTATTAATTATTATTTTTATTGTTAATCTGAATTGAAATTAATGAATTCTAATTAAATTTTAAATAATATTTTTTTTTAAAGATAAGGAAATCGTTGGAATCGTAATCTAGAATCGATTCCTACTGTTAATTCTTCGATACACGGAATCAACATTTTTTTAGAATGGAAGAATCGAGATTCGAACCTCGCCCTCGATTCCGGAACTCTAACGGAAATTTTGAGCGCGACCGAGGGCGGCTTTGGCTGTACTTTTAGGCCGAAAATTATTCAAGCAGATAGGGAAAGTGCCCTAAATGTGGAATTTTATGCTTTTTAAATTTAAAAAAGGGAATTTATCGAATGTTTTTGCTTTATGATTAAGCTTTGAGGCTTTTAGATTGAAAATGTATCAATATTTTTTTATGATTAATAGGAATAATGGGGTATAAGTGCTTTGTTTTTCAATGCAATGCTGATTACACGAATTTCTATAAGATCGCGCAAATACTGAATTATTTTCCAACTTTTTCAATTAATATTTAAAAAAATGTTTTGCGGTTTGTATAACAAAATTTAAGAAAAGTTTAAATTTAAGACAATTGTTTATAAATATTGCAATATTTTTTGTTTACTGAAAATAATTGACAAAAAGTTTTGCACAATGAGAAAAAATTTTATTTTAACGAGATGAGTAAAAATATATAAGCAGTTAAACGATTTTTTCAACGGAAATTATTAGTAACTTTAATTTTCCATAATATTAATGAAATAATTCATGAAAGCTGTTATGAAAAACTTAGAAAATATTTTCAATTCGTTACAATTGTTTTTAAGGAATGCAATCGTTTGTGTTAATTTTGCAAATAATTAACAATTGTTGAATTGGAGTCAAAGTTTGGTTAATATCATTTTTTTTCATTAAATATTTAATATCGCTCGCCCAAACCGCACGTTTGTATTTGAGCAACTTTATTTTTCATAATTATACTCCTGACTACCCTGAAAAACTTATCATTTCCCTTCATTTCATAAAATACACTCGGCCGAATAGAGCCTAATGCATTACAGAATTGAATTTAAAGGTCCCATTCGATCATGAAAAGAAAGACCAAGTGAAGAAGCCATTTTGTCTAATTTGTTGTATGCACACTGTACATGTCGGAGTAAAAAGATCTGCTCGGTTCTGATTATGATTATTTTTTGTTTTTTAGCTCGATCTCCAGTATTTACTCATTTGAATGCAACTCTGAATGGACTCACGACGATCAGAGCGTTTGGGGCACAAGATATTCTCAAACAAGAATTCGACAAATTCCAGGACTTACACACTTCTTCTTGGTTTATGTTTATAGTGACGAGTTCTGCTTTTGGATTTTCCTTGGATATTTTCACATTCATTTTCACCACTCTCGTCACGTTCAGCTTCCTGATTAGTAGCGATCGTGAGTACAAAAATATATTTTTGTAACATATATACACATTCAGAGAAATTCATCAACCATATCTTTGACCGAATCTAACAAATATATTTTTAAATTAGGCCTGCTAGAAACTTGAATTTTTTTAAGGCTGAAAAATCCAGGTGATGTATTTTACTAAAAGTAATACATTCCAGGTATGTCAAAGTAAAATAATCCATTGACAGTGGCAATTGAAACAAAATCAGCATTTTCTTTTGTAACAGAAATGTTACAATTTGTATAAATTTCTCTATTTTCAGACAATGTTTAGTCTGTACTCTTTCAAACTTGCCGCCATATATGGCGCTTTCCACATCGCGCGTCTGCGTAGACACCCGGTAATTTTCAGTTTAGCATCTCAAACGAGGATGCATATTGCACTCACGTCGCGTCGTGTCTTCGTAGTTCACAAATAAAATAGAGATCCATAATTAAAATCAACCTTATTTCAGCAATCGCAGTTTAAAACCCCCACTTAGTGCAAAGATAATTATTATTTTAGTTAAAATATACTATTGTATATACATTTTTTCCTTTTTTTCTTCATAAATAACAACACCACGTGGTTTCCAAAATGAAACAATTGCTAAGAGATTTTATCATCAGTGACTGAAATTCTACTCTGATTTCGTCGCAGGAATTGATTAAATTGATTTGCCTTTTTAAGTTCACCGTATTCTTTAGGATGAGCCTTAACCCTCATGCGGGCCCGCCTTTTTTATGACTTATTTTGCAACGCAATTTCTCACCATAAACCTTTGTAATTTTGAACGATATATAAAATAGATATACAATAAACAGACTAATAAAAGTCTGACGGTAGACTACCGCCCATGCGCCCGCTTGAAATGTTAAAAGACAAAACAAGTTACCAATTTTTCGCCTGATGCAATTTTTTTTAACCGCTACGTGGCCGGATTACCCAAACGGACCCCCGCCGGTATTGAACAGGGTTCCGACCAGCTTTCCGTGGCGTTTTTACCCGGATCCCGGCCAGTTTCCCCTACCAGCGCCCGATTTAAGGCGGCACCCGACCGGATCCCTCATTGGATTTCTACGCGGGCTATTTCTGAATTGTCCTTTTTATTCAATATTTTAGGGAATTGTAAAATATTTCAAGGAATTATTAATTTCCTTAATTTTAAGGAATTTAAAGCGTTTAAAATATTTTAGAATAAAGAATTTTCTAAATATCACCAGATCTCCTATATTTTTATGAGATTTAATAATATTTTTTATCCGGAATTCATATCCATTCTTTGAACTTCTTTTACATTTTTATGATTCATTTGATGAAATGATCAAAGGATTTGAAATGTTTGTCATTCCTGAGCATTTTTAAGAACTTTAAAAGCTTGCAAGAGATTTTGAAAGATTTTAAAGGATTTTATATGTTTCGGGAGTTTTCCCGAATTTGAATTTTTGGAAAGCACCCAAGATTAAATTTTAAATTTAAAAGCAATTACATTGCAAATCATTTCAAAATTAAGATCGTTTTATTTTCAAAGTATCTGAAATTAGAAGTTCGCGGGATTTCCAAAGGTTTTAATACTTTTAAGGGATTTTTCCAATTATTTTGAAGTCATTTAAATTCTTTTTAATCATTTTGTGGGCATTAGTCACTTCTTTGATTAGAAAAGAGTAGCCTTACAAAGATTTGGAGAGGTTTTGAAATATTTTTTGCAATTCATTTGGAATTCGCCCTGACTTCGTGTAAATATTTCCTCAATTCTTCTAAATTGACTCAATTCTTCTCAATACAATGGACTTTCAAAAAGGTTTTTGTTTAATTCGTATTAAAGTCTTTAATACTCACCTTAAATTCGTATACACTTCATCACATTCTCTTGGATTCTCTTTAGTTCTTCTAAACTTATTTCAAACTTACTCAACTCAATCAATTTTTTCATATTTTTTAATTGTTTCCAATTCACTTAATTTCTTTTTGAATTCAGCTTAATTTTTTATGAATTTTATCGAATTCTTCTCAAATTCCTCAAATTCCGCTAAATTCACTCAAGTTTTACTGAAATCAATGGAAATTTATAAAATATTTCTAATTTATTTAAATTCTTTCTTTTTTTTGTTATAAATCAGTATGCTTTCAAAAATTTGATTTTTTTGTAATTCAGTCTGAATTCTTATTAATTTATCTGAATTCTTTTAAACTTTTTAGAATTTTTTAGGGAGTTTTCAAATTCATTTAAATTCTTCTAAATTTACTCAATTATACTTAAGTCAATGGACTTTAAAATTTTTCTATTTGAATTCTTATAAATTCCATCGAATTCTTCTAAGTTTATTATAATTTTCCAAAAATGAATGGAATTCTTTTTTTATTTAAAAAATGTTTCCAAACTATTTGAATTACTTAGAATTTTTTCGAAGTCTTATGGAAATATCCTTAATTTTTAACCTTTTAGCGTGAAAAAGTATCCTATGAATGTCACAAAAAGTACCCATAGGTCCCTATATTATATCCCATAGACTGTGAGGCCTGCAATAATGATTCTACTTTCAAATTGCCGTTAGAAGGTCATGGAGTAATTGTAATATTTTTTTTTAATTCTGAAAAAATGCCAGGATTATTTTGATATCAAAAAGACCAATTTGTAGGTGGCAAAAGCTTGAGGCCTTCAGATCCAGAATACACTCTTTATTTATAATCACCAGTTACTTGTAACATTTTGATCTGACGTCGAATCAAAAACAATATTGGCACTGACTAGTATTACGGAATTGTCCGTAACTCTAATTTTTTTCCAATGAATTATTCATCTGGAGCAATGTTCTTTACTTTTATTATTTTAAAATTCTTTGAGATTATGGAACTGGAACTTAATGGAGTTTCACTGGCTAATTCTGAGGTCAATTCGAAAACTCTGCTGCTTTCCATGTTTACGTCCACCCGTTATCCATCGTAATTATATATTCCACGAAGAATTGTATTACTTTCCATTATTGCAACGACGTCGCCAGTGTCTGTTCTTAAAACAATTCGTACTTCGGTTGGCATGGGATTAAAGTTATAACGTCCTACTCCACGTATTTGAATTGGTTTATCAGCAGGAAAAGTGTATCTTCGAATTTCAAATCGCCATTGGGGATTGGTGTTCGTTACAAGCCGAAGAAGTCCCATTTCTTCAATGCTATATCCAAATAAGAGAGAAGGAGGGTGCCAGGCACGAGAAGGTCTGGACCTTTTACTAAAAGTTGTGGACCTAGCACGAAGAGCAGGAAGAGCAGGTCTGGCATGAGAAGACCTGGACCTGACACGAAGAGGTGATTTATCAGTAGATACAGATCGTTTAGAAGAATGATGTAGATCAGGAAAAAAGAAGGTCTAGAACGAGGAACACCAGGAATAGGGTCGCCATTAGGTAAACATTCAAACTGTGAAGTCAATTCTGCAACAACAAACGGAGGATTAAATTTTTCTTATAGTAGTTAATTGTATGATGGTGTATGATGAATCCCTTGTGGCAATATTATGAAGCAAGCTTGAAGCTATTTAGACACTTTTGCCCTGTGAATCTTCTTACAGAAAAACCTCAAACTATTTTTATATACTTTCTGTTACTTTCCGGTTTTGAAATTTGTATGTATTCTGTATTAATGGAGACACTTTTCGAATACTATGGTTTATAGCACACATCACAGAAAAGGAATTTAACCAATTTCGAGAAATATCATAAGATTTGAAAATATTACACAAACTTTCAAGAACTTCAACCGTTTTTAAGAGAATTCAAAATATTTAAAGGGGTCTCGATGATTTTTTGAGATTTGAAAAGATTCCAAAGTATATACAGGAATTTGGGAGGATTTCATAAGTTTTCAGAAGATTAAACGGAATTTTAAACGATATCTGAATGTCATCATGGTTTTTAATATATTGTCAGGGATTTCAAGAGATTCGGAAAGATTTTTTTGATCGGACTTGTTCGTTTTCGAAACATATTCTAAAACCAACTTCTCGTACATTCACTTGTTACCAATCATATCGCCTCATGTCTATCTAATATAATAATATGGTAATATTGGAAAAATCATAACTGTCATAATAAAAGAAACTTTCGAAAAAAAAATAATGAGGAAAATTATTTCTACTTTCAATAATTAATTTGTTAAATAAATAATTCATTCATTTAGATATATTTTGAAATATTTGGAATTTTGTTAAATTTTTTTTCGACAATTTTGGAAATCTCTTAAAAATTTTTAACCAAATTTTTAACAGTCTTTTTAAATTAAGTTGTAAATATAAAAAATAATTTTCAATTTCATCAGAAATCTTTGAAAATTTGTTTATTCTCTCGAAAACTTTCAAACTTCTCAAAATACTTCTAAATTTGTTGTTCTAAATATTAAAAACTCTAGATCTTGCTGTGCATTTATTAAAATTTATCCAATTTTCATATTATTTTTGACTCTACCTAAAACTTCTGAATATTTTTCAAACTTATTTGATTTTTTCCTACAATTATTTTCTTAATTCTCCAAAATAAAAATAAATTGCAGTCTCCAGATACTTTTTCATCAAATAATAAAATCATTTGAAATGATTTGAAAAACTTTAAATTAATTTTTCATAAAAAAAGCATAAAAAATTTTCCTAAAAATCGTAGGAAAATTTGTTTATCCTCTTAAAATTTTCAAAATGTTAAAATTATTTTTTTTAAACTTATTTGAGACTTACAAATATCTTTCAACTTTACTGGAATACAGAAGTGGGACGATGGTCGTGGGGGCTAAAGCGTAGGCTTTGGACTCACTCCTTCGTCTTGCGGATTCGATTCCCGCCTCGCACTCTGGAAGAGTCTCGGTGGCCCATGCGGTGAACACTAGCCTAGCAAGGGAGTTGTTCATCTCCGGAGAGTCGTGGGACCGGTACCTCTAGAGAAAAAGGTTTTCTCTAAGTACTTAAGGCTGTTGCTCTTGGTGGTTCGGAACCCACCTTAAACTGTAGGTCCCCCTTCCACCACCAAGTAAGTGTGTGGAGGGTGTGTAAAGGAATAGAGAAGGTGTAAGAAAAATGTAAACCCTTAGGGGACACATTAGAAGCTTCCATTCCATTTACTGGAATACAAATTCTAAAATTTTGTATTCTTAAAAATGAAAAAAAATTGTCTTTAAAAACTTCTATATTTTTTCGAAATTTTACGAAATCATTTGAAGTGTTCTTTAATTTTCTCTTCAAATCAATTTTTCAATATGAATAAATTCGTACTAATTTTCAAAAAACACAAATAAAGTTTGGAAGAAAATAACAATTGGGATAGAGTACAGATTGAATCTCACATATTTTTATTGTCGTAAATCTAAAAATAAACAAATTCGCTTAAACTTAAAAAAATAGTATACGACAATATTCACTAATAGAATTGAGGATAATTGCCAAGAATAAATCCATCTGAAATATTCACATTTCATTTTAACTGTATTCTGACATTATCACTCTAATATAGATTTGATGTACGAGGGGAGTTCAAAAAGTAAGTTTCCCTAGTCTGCCGTTTTGCCCCAGCGCCATCTAGCGAGCTGGGGCCGAACATAGTTTTAGTTTAGGATATACCGATAAGAGCGGAACCGGTCTTAGCTGCCGAAAAATTTTTTTTCATCAGTACTGGTTCGGAAACCATGGAGCTACCTGTGAAAAACGTGTCCACTTGTGAGTTTCGTGCAGTTATTCGCATTTTAACTGCAAAAGGGCTTAGTGGCAACGAGATTCACACTGAATTAGTGCATATTTATGATTACAAATGCATGAGTGTGCAAATGGTGCGTCGGTGGCGTACATATTTACTCTAAGGACGCGGAGAAGTTCATGATGAGCAGCGTGCAGGCAGGCCAAAAACCGACATTACAGATGACGCAGTCGCAGCAGTCGAACAAATCATTTTGGCGGATAGGCGCTTTACAATTGACAGAATTTTGGACTCAATGCCTTCTGAAATCGATATTTGTCGAACTTCAATCCACACGATCATACCAGATCATCTTGCTTACCGTAAAGTTTGTGCGAGGTGGATCCCACACCTGCTTTCAGATGATCACAAACAAACAAGACTTCAGTCTGCAGGAAAATTTCATGACACACTCATGCATTTACCACCAGAAATAGACACTAATTCAGTGTGAATTTCGTTGTCATTAAACCCTTTTGCAGTTAAAAAGCGAATAACTGCACGCAACTCACAAGTGGACACGTTTTTCACAGGTAGCTCCATGATTTCCGAGCCGGTACTGATGAAAAAAATTTTTTCGGCAGCTAAGACCTGTTCCGCTCTTATCGGTATATCCTAAACTAAAACTATGTTCGGCCCCAGCTCGCTAGATGGCGCTGGGGCAAAACGGCAGACTAGGGAAACTTACTTTTTGAACACTCCTTGTACTAATGTAATAAGAAGCGAATGATCAAATACGAGATACAACGCCAGACAATTGTATTAATTCAAATTTAATTCCAAGATGTCCAAATAGCAAACACGAAGCTTAAAAATTTGTCTAAACTTTAAAATAATTTAAAGCCAATTTGATACGCATTTGGCATTTTCCGTCCAAAATTCAATCCGAATTAAATTCAAAAAGTTATTTTTAAAAATTATTTTGAACATGAAAATGTAGCAGTGGAAGTCAAAGAATTGCCTAATCGCTTTTCGTAACAGTAGACAGTTCGAAAAATATAATATTTTATGTTATCATTTTTTTCAGCTGAATTAATGGCGTGGAGAAATGTCGCTAATGTTTATTATTTTAAAATGCTTTGGAATTGGCTGACGTCTGCTAATTGGAGTTTCTTTAATTAATTCTGGGGACAATAAGAAAACCGTGCCGTTTCCCATGTTTAAGCCCACCCGGTTTCCTTCGTGATTATATATTCCACGAAGTGTTGTATTAGTTTCCAATATTGCAACGATGTCACTGGTGGATGTTGTTATTACTTTTTGCTCTTCGGTTGGCATGGCCATACGGATTTTATGAATTCCGCGCACTTGAAGTGGCGTATCGAGCGGAAACGTGTATCTTCGAATTTCAAATTGCCGGTGCGGGTTGATTTTAGGAATAAAGCGAATAAATCTTAGTTCTCCGAAATCAAATCCATGTATGATTAAAGAATTATTCCTGCCAGGAGGCGACCTGGACCTGACACGAACATGAGGCTCTCTTTCTGAAGAATGTTTATCATCAGAAGCAGAAGGAGAAGTGCCGGAACGAGGAATACCGGGAATTGGTTCACCGTTAGGTAAACAGTCAAATTGTGAACTCAGGTCTGCAAAAAGAAACAAATGATTAATTTTTCTTAGAATATATAATCGTATTTTGGTGTATCATGAACCCCTTGTGACGATCTTTCGAGGCAAGTTTGAAGGCAATGAGTGATGTTAGCCCTGGTTACGTTCTCACATAGAAACCCAGCGATTGTGATAAAAAAATTGGATAGAAGAGTTGTAATTGCCAATGGGATAGTAATCAACATGGCAGTTCGGGTGGATGATATAAGGTTAGATACAGTTAAATACTCCTCTTCTCAAAAGATAAAAATATGCCATGTCTTAATTTATTAGTGTTCTAAAGAGTTTAAGTGCTCGGAGAAATTTTGACTGACATGAGAATATGCTCGAGAATATGCTCCATGGGTACAGCCTTCAATTTATTTTAGAGGGATCTAACTGCCGAACCAGTGCACCTTTGTGGAGTCCCCGAAAAGATTACTGTTCACCCGCGCCGTCAACCCAATTAGTGCTACAGAAAATAGGGTAGAGTGCCGTACCCTAGGATGCTCGACCTTTATGTGCTTTAAGAATTTAATGAGCATTTATAAGCATTTTGAATTAGGATTTAAAAAATCGTATTTTTAATTTTCGTTAATAAGAATTGCATTATTGCGTTATTAATTAATTCAGAAGAATATGCATTTTTAACCAAACACTGGAATTTTCAACACAAACGATGAATTTTCGATTAAAAAAAAAAATGAATTTCCATCAAAATTTTTGTTTTCCAACCAAAGAAATACATCCTTAACAAACAATAGAATAGTTAAATTTTCTACATAAAAGAACATTTTAATCGAAAAAAATTACATTCCTATCAAAATAGGTAAGTTTTCAACAAAAAATGGAATAGTTAAAGTGAATTTTGAACTAAAATGATGAATCATCAATCAAAAAAAATTAAATTTTTAACCAAGTACATGAATTTTCCACTTGAAAAGTGAATTTTCTACAAAAAATTATATATTAAAATTTGCAGTAAGTAAAATAAATTTTCAACCAAACAGGAAACTAATTTTCAACAAATGAGAGTACTCTTTACCAAAAAAAAGACGGACTTTCAACAAATAGTTGAATTTTCAATAAAGAACTTAATTTCCAATCAAATCAAAGTAAATTTTAGAAGAAATGTTTTAATTTTCAACCAAAAATAACCATTTGCAACCATTAAGATGAATTTTCTACCAAAATACACGATTTTTTAACGAAGTACATCAATTTACAACCAAATGTTTAAATTTTTAAAGAAATTTCAAACCAAAAAAGGGAATTAGTCACCAAGAAGCTTAAATATCCTCCCACAGATTCGAATTTCCAATGAAATACAGGAATTTTCAACTAAAGAAGATAAATTTTGAACCAAACATGTACGAGTTAAATTTTCACTTAAATCAATTAATTTTCAACTATAAAACATAATTTTCAACAAAATAATTAAATTTTGAAAAAAAAAGTTTTCGTAACTAAAATTATGAATCATCACCCAAATAAGTGAATTTTTAACAAAGTGGTTCCACTTCAAACTAAATATTTGAATCTTCAACCAGAAAGGATCAACTATAAACGAAAAATGTGATATTTGATATTTTAACCAAAAAGGATTTGAATTTTGTACTAAAAACAGTTAACTTTAACTAAAAAAGATGGATTTTGAATAAAATAGTTTGAATCCACAAGTAAAAGAGAGTTATTCTCAACTAAATGGTTTCGACTTTCAAGCATTATAATAAAATTAACTTCAGTTTTTCGAATATTCCCTAACTCTATCAGGTTTTTCCTGATATTCCTTGACTTTTTGGAATGACTTTATCTGTAGCAATTCGGTTATTTAAAAAAAATGCTTTAAATTCTCATAAATTCTCTAGAAATTCTCTGTTCGAGCTTAAATGCTGAGCATATTCTCGATAGCATTGGCTTAACGTAAATTCTTGGGCAATATAGGCGTATACAAATTGTACTTTTCGTCTAGCTTAAAATAAACATAATCTTATAATTATAGATAAATTATATCGTTATATTCACCAATAAAATTGGAAATGACAATCAGTGATAAGACAAGAGTATGGACAATCATCATATTTTTTAACTGGCTTAAGAACGTAACTAATGAATATCCTAGTACTTCATTAATTTATATAATATCCTATACAGTCGTTATCTTATAGATTTTTGACGATAAGGCTTTCCTTCTGAGATATTTACATCTCATTATTATACCGTGTATGATCTAAGACCTAAACATTTGAGACAATAAAACGTATATTTTAAGCTACGACATCACAGAAAAAACAGAAGATAAACTTTACATCGATTTCCGACGAAAGATTCTCTGCAACAATAATTAACTTAACAGGGTAAACTTTACATAAATATCGGTTAAACTTTCTTTTGTTTTTCCATGACAAACACATGTTTTTTTAAAGACGCGAATTTGGCTAAACAAAACTTTATCGCTCTAAAAAATTTCCTGAAACAAATTTTATGCTTAGTTTTTTCTGTGATCTGGATGTTGAATTATAAAACCATGGATTATAAAGCTTCATGTTTGCGCCCCAAATTTGAAAATTCAAGATCATAAACGGTAAAATTCATTTTACTCGGAGTAAATATTACATTAGTGATATTTTTTCTAGAGAAATAATTAAATAAATAACAATACATATTTGATTTGAATACGAAAATTTTTCTTCATTTTTGCAAAAAGATACATCTTAAAATACAGTAATCCCTATTATAATTATTGCGATTAATACGCTATTATTCATTATTAATCAAACATTACACCATTATTGCTCATCAAAAAATGTAGAAAGTTTGTTATTTTTTCATTACTTAAAATATTTGGAATAAAGAAGACAATTTTTTAACTTCTTATATTAGTTCCAGTAAAAATAACTCAATTCCTAAAATCAATTGAAACTCAATTTTTTATTTAAATAATTAGTAGAGTCTAGTTTAAACTTCACGGAGAAAAATGTTTGTTTAAATCAAACAAATTATTTCTTTTATATGAGGTTCACCAAACGTTTATTTTATTCAAGTACATGTTTTGTTCATCCATATTTGTTTGATTCAAATAAATTTTTGTCTATTTTAAATAAATCTCTTGTTTAAATTAAGTGAAGTTCTTGCTTGCATTGAATATATATGATTTTAAGTAAACAGCGATAATTATAATTGATAAAAAAAATGATTGATTCAAAAATTAACTTTATAAAGAAAGGAGATTAGGAATGAAAAAGACTTCTCACCTACAATTAAATCTAAGTTTTTCAGTAAATCCGAACCCTTAGAATAACGGTAACGCTTTAAAACACCTAGCGGTACTCTTTGTACTGCTTTGAATAGTATTTTTTTTTGAATAAAAAAAATATTTTTATGAATTTGAATGTAGTGATTTTAAACAAATGCATTGTTTATTAAAAGCCAAGTTTTTGTTTAAATTAAACAAATTTCAGTAAACATATTATAGGTTTCAATCTAGAAGTAGTATAAGGAGACCCCGCTCCCGGAAAACTTGGACGCGTGAATTCAGATTTAGTTAGTTTGCATCGCTCGTAGCGCCTCTTGCGGAAAAATGCGAAACCGAGAACTTTTTCAAAATTCTCGGCTTTTTCCTTGACTAATGTTTCATTTTAAATCATTAATATTAAAATTCCAGCATTTTAATCTTGTAATACTTTCAACGTAAGATATTTTATAAACGGAATAAAACAGTATTACATATACAAAACTTAAAAATTTTAAATTTATTAAATCAATTCAAACAAAGAAATGTATTTTCTACTCTAAAAGATGGCTTTTAGACAAAATAATGAAATTTTGAAGACGAATTTTCTCTACAAAAATTGAATTTTCAAACAAAAAATATGACTTCAGCAAAAAATTAATTTTACACGAAACTTATGCATTTTTACCCAGCAAAAATGAAATTTCAAACAAAAAATTTTTTTTTCAAAAAAGGCGAATTTTGAACTAAAAAATATCAATCTTAAAAAAACGGAAAAGTTTTATTTTCTGTTAAGAAATTAATTGTAAACAAAAAATGTATATTTTACGAAACAATTAAATTTTCAACCAGACATAAGCCTTCAATCAAGAAAATACATTTTTAACAATGCAGTTTACCTTTTACCCAAGTAGTTGAATTTTATCTGAAAATTTTCAATTTAGAACGCTCCTAATTACAAATATTACAGTTTTAATTCCATTGAATTTTATATTATTGAATTTTTAAAATTGTATTTGTGAAATATTTCCCTTTTGACATTTTAAACTTGTCCTATTTTCGAAATTTTCTTATTATCTTCAATCACTGGAATTTGAAATTCTTATATTTAAAATGATAAAATTTCAAATCTTTTCTAATAAAATTTTCCATATTGGAAAATTCAATCTTACAGTGTACAATCTGGAACGCTTTCAATTAGAAATAATACCATTTGCAAAACTTATATTTCAACACTTTTCCGCAAGAGGCGCCACGAACGATGCCAACTAATTAAATCCGAATCTTTGCGCCCAAATTTTTCCAAGGCAGCATGGGTGTAGGGTCTCCTTATTCTACTTCGTGTTTTCAATCAATAAGACGAATATTTTTCATTTCTTAAATTTGAATATGTTACAGTGGATTCTGTTGGGGTGCGCAATTCAAACTTTTCATTGCTCACTATCACAGCAGCGACGCGTTACACATATACTGCACCGTAACCAAGGCCGCCGACTTTCGTATGCGAATTCCATTGAACTCAACGAGACGGGCAAGGAGGCGAGGATCCTTACTATTGTTCAGCCCGCGCGTGGTGTAATTAGCGAGGTCTCTGTCCATCGCTGTTTGCCCCTCTCCCCGGCTCGTTGAGTTTAATGGAGTTCGCATAGGAAAGTCTACGGCAATTGTGGTCACGCAAACCGCATCCGTCCGCGACAGTTCCCAGGCCAAAAATGCAGGCATTGCTAAAAACCCCACGTAAATTATCCATACCATTGCCTATGAGGTGCATCCTACCTGTTGGCTCAGGGCAGTCGTCCATCACTTCTTCCCGAGATCGGACTAATTGTCTAAGCGGAAAGGTCCGAAATAAATTCCAACGCGGGTTGTCACTCCGGGACGGCGGATCGGGTGTTGACATATGGAAACTATTGTGTAAACCTAGAAGACAAAGTTGCTTAGCCCGTCGCCTCCTCCGATACCGTGGAGAGAAGCGGTAGTTTTTAAGGAAATACAAGTTGTGTTTAGAATCATTTTTAAGTGTTTTTGAAGAAAGCCTCTCGATTTTTAAATCTTAAAAAAAGACGAGGGAAATAAAGTCGTTTAATTTCGTTCATACAACCCAACCAAATTTCAGAACTACAAGGATTAGGGCTCCTAATCCAGGAGTAGGTCAAAATATCATGCACCACATAAAAATAAAAATAGGACCCTCTCTTCAGGGGTGGTTTATGCGATTGGAACCTCCGGCAACGAGTGAAAAGAAAACGTGAAGCCTAACGGGCAACTCAACCCTTCTAATCAATTTCCTCGTTCCTAACAAATAAAACTTTTTTTTAATTGAAGCAAAAAATTTGTTTGATTTAATAATGCGAACACAAAAAAACTTGTTCGTTTTATTCAAACAATCATTTTTCTGTTTTTTAGTTTATTGTATAAAAAAGTCAGAATGGTTTGAAATATTATAAAAGTTTGATGAATTTTCTCTTTTTGATTCTTTCAAAACTGTCCTTTTTCTCTGAATTCCCTAAATTCCTATAATATTCTAAATGCCTCAAACTCCTTGAATTTCTCTCCTCATTTCTCCTCGCTTCCTTCCCATCACCTACTTCCCTCGACCTTTTTCCCGAACACACATTTCCCATGCTTCGTCTATTTCTCCTCATTTTCCTACTTTCTCTCCCCTTATTTCCACTACTTTCCCTTCCCTCATTTCCCATCACTTCTCATATTTCCCCTCTACCCATTTCAACTATTCTTCCCCTTTGTTCCCCCTCAGTACCCCTACTACTTATCCCATCATTTCCCGTCACTTTCTTTGCTTGTACCACCCCCGAATTTCCCCTTACTTCCCTTCGTTGAAAAAAGCACGATGTATGAATGTACAGAGGGACAAACACTTAATTGTATATGTAGCCTACAGAAACTGTTTAGTTCTTGTGCAGTGCGGTAAAGTAACTTTTTTTTAACAAAAATTTGTTTACAGCCTCATCCGAAAATGGAGGAAAGGTTGGATTGGCAATTACGCAAGTAATGTCAATGACTGGAATGATTCAATGGGGAATGCGTCAGAGTGCAGAAGTTGCAAATCAATTAATGTCTGTTGAAAGAATTTTGGAATATGCTCAATTGCCTCCAGAACCTAATTTAAGAGACAAAGGACTTATGGCAAAGAAAAAACGAAGAAAGAGCTTCGTCGAATCTTTCGTCACCCCACCAAAAACTTGGCCAAGTCAAGGATACATCAGATTTCGCAATACTTTCATGCGCTATTCTGAGTCGGATCCACCTGTTTTGAAAGGTCTTAATCTTGTGATATATCCTACTGAAAAGGTATTTAAACTTCTTTTAATCGTACATTTTGTCGTTTAAGGTATAATATTGCGCAATGTCCGCATGTGAGTACCCGCGCACTGCGCCTTTTCGCTACGCTGCTGGTGTTTTTCAGACAAGAGTCGCAACAAACTCTCGCCCCGCACGCTCAGAAACTGCATGGGCCAGCATTTCTAGGAATTATTAAACCGCGAGTAGCTAAACGGATAGTTAGGTGTACCAGAACCGCAGTACGGCCTGTGATACCACACGTCCACACCTAAAGTTAAATGCGAGCTGAATTGAGGCCATGTGATACTTAGAAAATTGTCGATTTTACCAGTTTTAGGTTCCCCCAGCTTTTTTTCTAGAATAATAAATATTTTGTCTTCAAAATTTGGGAAATGATAGCGAGCATGCCAGCGGACGTCCCCACACACTGTTTTTGTAGGTTAATTCAAAAAGTTTTAATTTAGCAAAATGTGATTAATTTACATAGCGCTTAGCAAATAGTATCTATTTTATCAGTGTTAGATTCCCCGGCTTTTTTCCTAGGATAAGAAATGTTTTTCCTTCAAAATCTGGGAAATGATAGCGAACATGCTAACGGACGTCCCCGCACACATTTTTTGTATTTTTTTTTATCAAAAATTTTTTGATATTGCTAAAAACTTGCGTGTATATTTCGAGATTATGTGTGTTAAAATTCACCCCAGCGTTAGGGATCATTCACAAATTACGTAACGCGTTTTTCTTTTTTTCATATCGCTGTATCACTGTTCATATCCCGGAAATTATATTCCCATCTTTATTTAAACAAAAGAAAAACGCGTTACGTAATTTGTGAATGATCCCTTACTTCTAAACTACACAATATTTTGGACGAAAACTTTGGACTTACAAATAAACATAGTAACTAATCTCCCGGAACTAACCTTGTTTGCAGGCAATCAAAAAAGTTTATTTCATAAATAATTTCCAGATTATCGGAAAGGCAGAGATGAAAAACGACGTAACCTCAAAATAATAAATTTGCATAACATTTTTATTTAGCACAATAATTGTTTTTGTTATTATCCCTAAAAAAAAGAATCCGGGGACGTCCGTTATGATATTTTATAGCATCTCCGAGTTCAGTTTTTAAAAATTTTCATTTTTATGGAAAAAAAGGCTGGGAAATTGTAAGTATCACATGCCCTTAATAGAACATATAAGAAAATATAGCTATTGTTCATTTGATGTTAATTCTTTTTTATTGAAAAGTCTGCCATTATATTTTTGGTACAGAATTAATTTCTTTTGGTTAAAAATTCTACTATTTTGTTGGAGATTTAATTATTTGGTTGAAGATTTAAATATTTTGTTTACAATTCATCAATTTTTATGGAAAATTTGACTGCTTTGCTAAATCATAGTGTTTTTAGATAAAAAGGCGTCAATTTTATTCAATATTTAACTATCGTCTGAGAAATTCGTTTATTGGGCTTAAAAATTCAACCATTTGTGACAATTTATCTTTGTAGATTTCAAATTAAAGTATTTCGTTAAAAATTCAATTTTTTGTTAAAAATTCAACTGGTTTCAGCTGGTTTGAAAGTTCATCTTCTCTATTAGAAACTTCTTATAATTTTTTTATTTGAAATATCAACTATTATATATTTTTTAAATGCATTTTTTCTTTGAATTAAACTGTTTTTGATTTTAAATTAAAACTCGACTTTTTTGTGAATAATAAATTAATTATGATAACTGAAAATTCATGGATTTTAATTTTTTTAATCGTCTCGGTTGTTTGAATTCAACTGTTGTTGATCTAAAATTAACTATATAAATTTAACTCGCCTATTTTTGGTTGAAAATTTATCTTTTGATTAAAAGTTCAAATCTTTGGTAAAAAAATGTCAAAAGAATCAGTAATACCATCAGAGATGGCAACCACCGAAAAGCACCAGACCAGCAATAGGAAGTTCTGTGTTTGGATTCCCAACGGAGCAATGGAGATTTTTTCAGAAAAAAATTTAATTTAAAAAATGATTGAAAATGCAACTTTTTGGTTAAGAATTAATCAGTTTTGGTTATAAATTAACTTTTTAATGATAATTTGTACTTTTGGTTTTCAAATTCGAAGGTTGTCTAAAACATTCTATTTTTTCGCTTGAAAACTTAACTTTTTGTTGGAAATTCTTCTCTTTCGGTAGAAAATCATTCTTGGTTCAAAATTGTATTCAAAACATTTTTTCCCCTATTTTCGTGAAAAATCACCCTATTTTCCCTGTTTTGAGGTAATTTTAGGTCGTGTTCTCTGAAATCCTCTGATTATGGTAAAATATATAAATTTGTTTTCTAGGTGGGTATAGTTGGGAGAACAGGAGCAGGAAAGTCGTCTTTAATCGCAGCTCTCTTCCGTCTGGCTAAAGTTGAGGGAGTAATTGAAATTGATAACATAGACACAGGCAGAATTTGCCTAGAGGATCTCAGAAGACAAATTTCCATCATTCCTCAGGATCCAGTTCTCTTTTCTGGAACTCTTAGACGTAATTTAGATCCCTTCAATGAATTCACAGATCGATTATTATGGGAGGTTCTCGACGAGGTAATTTTATTTTATTTTTTCAGTTATATTTTAATTTAAAATAACCCATTTTTAAACAATAATATTTTATAAAAAGTTTAAATGAGTTAAATAATTGGTAAATAATTGAAGATGAATATGTGCATTCTTTTTTCGAAAAAGCGGCTAAATTTGGGAGGTAGTTTTCTGCATTAAGACAATTTTAAGAATTTATTGTTTAAACAAATATTTATTATAATTACTATCATATTATTAGAATTATTATTATCAGGTAACTCCAAAAAGTCAGGGAAAACCTGATAATTAGAAAAATTTCGAAAAACTAAAGTTGAAATTCATTTGATTATTATGGTTAAAAAGAATGAGTAAAATAATAATTTAATTATTTAGTTGGAAGTGGAACTACTTTGTTCAGAATTAATTTTTTTGGTTGATGATTCATCATTTCAGTTGACAAACCTTTTTTTTTGTTTAACATCGTTTAACGTTTAATTATGTTGTTGAACATTTAAATATTTGGTTTAAAATTCCGACATTTTATTGAAAATTCGAATTTGTGGAAGAATATTTAAGCTTCTTGGTGACTGATTCCTCTTTTTGGTTGCAAATTCGTTTAAAAATGTTAATATTTGGTTGCAAATTCATGTACTTTGTTAAAAATTCGTCTATTTTGGTAGAAAATTCATCTTTTATTGGTTCAAAATTATACTATTTCGTTAGAAATTTGTTTGTTTTAGGTGAAAATTAAACTATTTGTTAAAAATATGTCTTTTTGATAAAAGAGTACTCACGTTTGTTGTAACTTCATCTTTTTGATTACAAATTAATTTCTGTGGTTGAAAATTTAACTATTTTGTTGAAAAATCGTTTCTTTTTTTGATTGAAAATTTATTTTACTAACTGAAAATTTGAGTATTTTATTTTTGGTAGAAAATTTAAGTTTTAAGTTGAAAATTCCACTATTTGGTCAAAAATTCATATTTTTTGTTGAAAATTAATCATTGTGATTAAAAATTAAATTCTTTGGCTGGAAATTCGTTTATTTTTAGTTGAAAATAAATTGATTTTCCTGAAAACTTGTTTTTCTTTTGTTTGAATTTCAATTTTCTAACTACAATTTACATTATTTTAATTTCGGTTTGTAAATTTATCTATTTTAGTTTAATAATTATATTTTTTATCAAAACTGTATCTTTTTGCTGGAAAATAAACCTTATTGATTAAAAATTCAACTAACAATTAAGTTAAAAATGCATATTTTTGTTTAAAGATGCACTACATTATAGAAATAATACCCAGTAAAAAGGAGCCAATTGAAACGTAGAGACTGGCATTTAAAAAAATTGACATTGCAATACCTTTAAATGCGTAAAAATTGCATATTTTTCAAAAGCCGTTGAATGCGTTTTAATGTATAAAACTTTTTTTAAAATCATTTTTAATGCACATAAACCTCAAGGCATAAAATTGACTTGCTAGTAATGCCTATGAGTTTATGCCATTCAATGATACTCGGCGAACCGCCAAATTGTATGACATGCAATGCATTTCATGAGCCAAGTATGGAATCGTGTCAATGCCATTTAATGCTGCCGACCAAATATTGAATAGAATCAATGCCGATCAATGCGATTTAATTATTTTCCGGACAAAAATGCCCATGGTCCCAATCAACTCGTTCCTATTTGAAACGGTATCTTTTCTCGCGAAATTTAAATAATACAATTGTTGCCAATGAAGATAGTAAATACGATTTTTAAATCCTAATTCAAAACGCTTATAAATCCTCATTAAATTCTCAAAGCACATAAAGATCGATTATATTCTCGAGCATACTATCATGCTCGTGAGGATTTTTTCGAGCATTTAAACTCTTCAGAACACTACGCTATATAATGTTTAATTGTTTTTTCTAATATTTCTAAATTTACGAACAGGTGGAATTGAAAGAAGCAATTGCAGCCGGACATGGTCTGGACAGTCGAGTATCCGATAGAGGAAGTAACTTTAGTGTTGGCCAACGTCAGTTGATTTGTTTAGCTAGAGCGATTTTGAGAAATAATCGCATTTTGATGTTGGACGAAGCCACTGCTAATGTAGATCCGCAAACGGATGCTTTGATCCAAAAAACTATCAGAACCAAATTCGCTTCTTGCACGGTACTTACGGTTGCTCATCGATTAAATACTATTATGGACAGTGATAAAGTTTTAGTAATGGACAGAGGACGAATGGCAGTAAGTTATTTCATTGAATTAAAAATAAGTTTACAGAAAAGGGTTTTATATTATCATATTTCCCCTTCGCCTGGCTGCCCCAGACTCATTTATTATTTCCTCTCATTTCCCCTCCCTCAAAGAATTCCCCCTGCTACACCTCTTCATTTCCCCTACTCTCACTTTCCCTACTTATCCTCATGAGTGCTCACACACACTACTCAACTTCCCATGCTTTCCCTAATTCTTCCTCCATTCCCTCCAATATTTTCCCCTTCCCACACTTCCCCTACTCACCCCCCTTACTACGCAATACCGCGCATCCCCTCCCATAATTTTCCCGTACCTTCCCCAATCATCTGCATTTTACTTCTCCTATAATAATTTTTCCTTTTCCTTATTATCCCTCACGTACCCTACTCCACCTCTCATCATTTCCCCTTATTGCCCTTCCCTCACTTCCCCTACTCCCAACATTATTCCTCGGGCAATCATCAATTCGCCAACGACTATGTGGGACCTCTTCCCCCTCTACTGCCCTGGCCGGCGACGCATTCCTCTCCTAAATTGCTGAATGGAAGCATGGTCGGTGTATTGAGTATTTTGATTAAGCCATAAAATTTTAAAACAGGCTCGCTCAACTCAATGAGGGAAAATGGCAAATTTTGAGAACTTAGGCACGGGGGGTTGAGAGGCAGGGAGGGGCGTCAAATTAGTTCTCTTGTCCATCGCAGATGGCGCTGACGCTAAACGCCGAGGGCCACGCGCGTGCGCGCAAAGTAAATTGTTTGATGTCGTCTGCTGAATGGTGCACTGGTGACAGTTCAACAATTATTTAAAATGGATAGAAAAAACGTGTTCAGTGTGTGGTTGTGAACTGGAAAAGTGAAGTGGGTTTAAAGTGGGTGCAAGCAACTGGAAATGCAGAGTTGCAAAAGTTACCGTATGAGACTATAACCTGGAAACGATTTTTCGTGTGCCGGTGTCACTTCGTTTCTTTTCATAAAAATAAGGGCAAAATGAAGTTAATAAGGCAGAAAAAATGAGAGAACTTGGCTCGGCGAAGTTCTCCTGCCCATCGCAGAGTGCGCTAAATGTCTCCAATTATTTTCCACAGAGTTGACCGAGCCTGTTTCAAAATGGCCGAACACCTCAGGCACAGCACTCGTGTTTTATACATTGAATCGTATGCAATGTACTTTTCGAGAATCAATTCTATTTTGAAAAGTTACAATTGAAAACTTCTTAATTTGGAAGATGTATAAACAAAATTTCTTAAATTTTGATCATTTTGTCAACAAAAGTTGTCAGTTTTAAATCTTCCAAAGTGAAAAATTGCAAGTTGTGGTTCATCAAAATACAAAATTTTTGGTATTAAAACTGACCGAATTTTTCTTTTCTTATTGTCAAACTTGAAACTCCTCAATTTTAAAAAATTACAAATAAAAATTCCTGAATTTCATGTTTTTGGAAACCAAAATCCAAGTTTTCAATCATTCTAAAGCTTCCAAATTGAAGAAATTTTTTATGTAAATGATCAAAATTACAAAGTTGCAATTGAAAATTTCTTAATTTTAAAGATACAATAACAAAAATTCTTAAATTTTGATGATTTTTGTAATCAGAAGTCCAGTTTCCTGTTTTTAATCTTCTAAATTGAAATTTTTTTAATGCAGACAATCAAAATTTTAAAACATAATTGTTGATTGTAAACATTAAAACTTGTATCAGTTTTATTTATAAATTGTCAAATTTGAAACTCCTCAATTTTAAAGATTTACAGTTTAAAGTTCTTCAGTTTTGAATAGGTGCAATTCATATTTTAAATATGCAAAAATCAAAATTCCTCAACTTAGATGATTTTTGAAAATAAAAATCAAGTTTTTTAAAATGTTTTAAAGCTTCCAGATTGAACAAAATTCTGTTTTAAATAATAAAAATCATAGAATTTAAATTTTTTACAATTAAAAAATCTAAAAATTTAAAGAGTTAGAATTAAAAACTCTTCAATTTGAAAGATACATAAATAAAAATTCTTAAATTTTCATGATTCTTTTACTTCGATGTTTTTGGTCAACAAAAGCCAAGTATTCAATTCTAAATCTTCCAAGTGAAAGAAATTTCTAACATAAATTATCAAAATTTTACAATTTTGAAGAATGACAATTGAAAATTCTTGAATTTGCAAGATGGTTAAACAAAAATTCTTAAATTTTGATGGCGTTGGTCAAAAAAAGTCAAGTTTTCAATTCTGAGTCTTCCAAATTAAAGAAATTGATGTATAAATGATCAAAATTACATAATTTTAAATTGTGAATTCTCAAAATTCTTTAATTGTACATATTTTCCATTTAAAGTTCTACAATTTTGAAGATTTATAATTGACAAATCTTTAATTTTAAAGACGTTTAAACAAAAATGCTTAAATTTACATGATTTTCCAAATTCAAAATTTTCTTGAAAGTAGATTATATTCTCTTGAAAAAAAAATAATTTCCAAAAATAAGAATTGGAAATTTGAAAAAATTGAATTGCTAAAATTATATTTTTATGTTTTTGTAGGAGTTCGACCATCCTCACATTCTTCTTCAACACCAGTTTGGACAATTTACATCTTTAGTTAAAGAAACTGGAAGAGCAATGTTCGACCAACTAAAAAAAGTTGCAGAACAAGCGTACTTAGCAAAACACGAGGAACATTCCTCTTTATAAATTTTGCCTTACTTAAATTTAATTTATGAGAAGAAAAACATTTTTTCTTTTCTTACGTCTGAGCAAAATTTTAATTTATAAATAAATATAGGCAGAACCAAAAAATTACATCTTCCAGACTAATAAATATATACAGATTAATTAATTAATTAATCAGCCTGATAAATATTAGTCGGGGAAATGTAGCTATTAGATTTAACCTATATTTATTTAAAAATTAGGCCTTACTTAACATTTACACCCGGATACACAAAGTGTGATAAAATATTAGAAAGAGAAACTTTTTCCAGTCAGAATCAAGTTTCTCTGATTTCTAAGATACAAAAAAGCTCATTAATTTTTTTATTAGCCAGTTATTGTTTTTATATTTCTCATTCAAGTTGTTAAAATCCTTGATGAATGAGATTTTATTTACAAAAATCTTTGTTGATACGCAAAGAATGTTATAGAAATTATCTAAAATTTAGACCATACTTTTTATAGAGATACAAATTGTAAATAGTCGCTTATAGCTTTTAAAAAGTGTATTTCCTAAATTTAAGTAGATTTATAATCAGAGAATTTAAAAAATCGATCATGCATTATATGTCATGATTGCAGTATGTACTAATTATCAGTTATCAAAATATTTTTTTTGTATTTTAAACCCAAAGAAATATCAGGGCTAGAAATCACGGGTGTTCAACAACATAAAATACGCTCTAAATTTTAATCAGTCAAAAAGGTCTTTTGAAGTCACTCAATTTTTATGTTCAAACAAAAATTGAATAGGTAAATTTTCAGGAAAATTCAATTCAAATGATAAATCTTTAATTCAAAAAACCATGTATTTTAATTTTCAATCAGAAAAAAGTCAATTTTAAACTAAAAAAAATTTCTAAATAGTTAAATTTTCAACCAAAAAGTGAATACTTAAATTTTTGATTAACAAAATTAATTATAGAAAAAAATGAATTACATTTTTTTAATTATTTAAATTTCGAAACAAAGATATGAATTTTCAAAAAATGAATTTGTAACAACTTAGTTCAACCAAATAGTAAAATTTCAAATGAAAAATATGCTTTGTTAACAAAAAATGTAATAGTTGATATTTTAACTAAAAAAATTTCAGAAAAAAAATCATTTTCTACTAATAAAGACGAATTTTCAACAAAATGCAGGAAGTTTGAAACAAATCGTTGGATTTTCAACTGAAAAAAAATTAACAAGAAATGGAATAGTTTAATTTTCATTAAACAGAATTAATTTTCAAGACAAAAAAAATAAATTTCAACAAAATAATTAAATTTTCAGCAAAACCGATGGACCGTTAACTCAGGTGATAAATATTTAATGCAAAAAACGCATTTTTCACAAAATAGTTCAACCTTCAAACAAGTTTTTGAATGATAAATTTTAAAAAAAGGATCAATTTTAAACTAAAAAGAAATTATTTTTTAACAAAACAGATGAATTTTTAACGAGGATGAAAAATCAATCACAAAAAAAAAATCTTCAACAAAGCACATTCAATTTCAACCCACTTCCTTAATTGTTTAAAAATGAACTTTTTCCATGACGATTAATTTTCTAGCAAAAAATATGAATTATCAACCAAAAAATTGAAATTTCTACTAAAAAAAAAGTTTATTTTTAATTAAAAGTGAATCTTTAAATTTTTCATTGATAAAATTAATTTTCTCCCTTCAAAAAAATGAATTACATTTCTTGTTTATTTAAATTTTCCTTCAAAGATAAATTTTCAAAATGATAAATCGCTGTTAAAAAAATGCATTTGTAACTACTTAGTTCAACCAAATAGTAAAATATCAAATGAAAACAGATGCTTTCTTAACAAAAAATGAAAGATTTGATATTTTAACTGAAAAGTATTTCAATTTTAATTTTAAAAAAATTTAATTTAACCGAAAAGAATAATTTTCAGCAAAAAATTCATTTTCTACCAATAAAGACGAATTTTTTAACAAAATGCAGAAAGTTTGAAAGAAGTAGTTGGATTTCAACTGAAAAATAAATTAACAAGAAGTGGAAATTAAATTTTCATTACACAAAATTAATTTTAAAAACAAAACAAAAAATAAATTTAAAAAAAATAGTTAAATTTTCAGCAAAAGGGATGGACTTTTAAATCAAATGATAAATCTTTTATCTAAAAAAATAAATTTCAAACAAAATAGTTCAACTTTCAACCAAGCATTTTAATTTTCAATTTGAAAAGATCAATATTAAACTAAACAAAAATGATTTTAAAAAATTAATTTTAAACAAATTAGTTAAATTTTTAACAAAACAGGCGAATTTTCAAATAAAGTGAAAAATCATTAAGAAAAAAATAGATATTTAAAAATCAGTTTTAATTTCAACTAAGTAAGTTAATCATTTAATAAATGGATTTTTTTCCATGAGGAATAATTTTCTACAAAAAAAAATTACAAATTTTCAAGAAATTACATGAATTTTCAATCAAAAAGTTGAAATTTCAACTATAAAAGTTCATTTTCAACCAAAAAGTAAATATTAAAATATTCAATTAAAAAAAAAATAGATTAAAAAAATGAAATAAATTTCTTTTCTATTTAAATTTTCAAACAAAGAAATGAATTTGTAACAACTCAGTTCAGCCAAGTAGTAAAATTTCGAATAAAAAAAGAATAATTCTCAACAAGAATGTAGTAATTGGTATTTTACCTAAAAAAAAATTCACTTTTAATTTAAAAAACAGTTAAATTTAACCAAAAAGATTAATTTTCGGCGAAAAAATTAATTTTCTAGTAATAAAGATGAATTTTTAATAAAATTCAGGAAGTTTGAAACAAGATAAAATTTCTTTTACAATAAATAGATTTTTAAAATCAATTTTCAGCAAAAATGGAATTGTTCGATTGACAATTTTTTTAAAAATTAATTAAAATTAAAATACTTAGATTATCAACAAAAGGAGATGATTTCCAAAATAACTAATGAATTGTGCCAGTTTTGTGAAAGTTGAATTACTACTTAAAGAAATATGAATTCTCAAAAAAAAATTAAAAAGTTGATATTTCAGCCAAGAAATATTTTTATTTAAAAAACAGTCGAACTTAAACAAAAAGATTAATTTTGAACAAAGATTTATCAGTAATTTTTAAGAAAATTTCACTTATTAAGTCAGTAATTTTTTTGGTTAATTTAAATCGTTTATGAATATGTAGAAATTTAATTAATAATTTTAATTTAGAAATAATGTTATTATTTTATTGTAGGATGCTTAATTAATTATTAAATCAGTCAAACTTTCACTGATTCAAATTTAGAGTCTAGAATGTCCCTGAATCTCATATATTTTTATGGTGAATTTATCAAAGTTTATAAAATGAAATGAAATTCTAAAGAATCTTTCGGGAAATTTTGATTTCAGGATCAGATTTGGATCCTAAAATTCTTTATAATTCTATTTTTAATTAAATAATAAATAAGGAAAATTAATGTTTACAGTCTCGGTGTTAATTTAAATTTCATAGTTATAAAAAAGTGGCATTCGAGTATCAAATTAATTACGTACACGAGCGATGTACGCAAAGTATTTTTCTAAATCGAATGCTAGTGTGAAAGAATGAAAGTTTATGTAAATTATTTACACGAATGAGTGTTCAATTTTAATAGTATTATTTAGGAAGTTGCGAATATTCCATTTATGAATAATTAGGTAAAATGAAAATGGTGCTTCCTCTGTTTTTGTTATTTGTACTTGTATTTTTCTATAATAGAATTTTGTGCAATAACCTTTTTCAAAAAATTGTCTTGACAATATAAAGTTTTATATTGAAATAAAAAAAAATCGTTACAAAATTTCTTTTTCCCATTTAATTCCACTATTATTTTAATTATTATTTTTTAAATTATTAGTATTTTAAATACAAAATTATTCTATTTTAAGGAATATTTACAATTGTTTAAGAGAGTTTAGGTTGTGATGTTTTTCATCCAAAATTGTAATTTTTGAACAAAATTAATTAAATTTAAATTCAATCATTTTTACGTAAAATAATAGAATTTATAAGCTTGAACATTTTCGGATTCTTTTAGGTTTTTTTTTTTTTTTTTGGAAATAGTCGAAAATTGGTATTTTTTATTGGTTTATTTTTTTTTTCTTTGAATTGGTATTTTTAATTTTTTTTAATTAAATTTCAAGGATACACAACTATTTAACTATTCTTGGTTATGCTGGTCTTTTACACTAGAATTCGATATTTTCAGTCAACAATAATGATTGAACTTCATAGAAAAATTAAATTTTTTGTACAATTGTAGGATAAGATAGTGTTTTTTCAATAGAGATTCCCAACAACATATACAATTTAGGAACAATTTAAGGTTATGTTAAAGCTTTCCACTTAAAATCGATTCTTTTCAACAAAAATTGTTAGATTTCAAAGAAGACTTTCTTTTATTTATTTAAAACGAAATTAAAATGCATACACAGAATAGCTACATTTTTTTAATTTACGTTATGTTGGTGCTTTCTGCCTGAAATTGTTCTTTTAGAACAAAAATACATAATCAGATTTAAATACAGTGATTTTTATTTAAAATACTAGAATTTATAAGATCGAAAAAAGACATTTTTATTTTTAAATGATTAAATTTCAAAGAATATTCATATTCTGTTAATAATTGTTAGTTACGTATTATTAAAGCATTATGTTAGTATTTTTCTTTTTTAATTTTCAATTACATTTCATAGAAGATACACATATTTTCAACAATTTTTGGTTATGTTGCCGTCTTACACCAGAAATTGGAATTAGATTTTGACGTTATTTTAGTGTTATTCAACATTTTAAATAAATTAGGGTTATTTTGGTGTCTTATATCTAAAATTGGTATTTTAAAATATAAAATATTAGATTTAAATCCAACGATTTTTATTCAAAATAATAGAATTTATAAGTTTGAAAAATATCGAATTCAGTTAGTTTTTATGGCAGGAAATAGACTTTTTTTTATTTAAAAATCATTGGATTTCAAAGAATATTCATAATTTTTTATAATTTCAAGTTCCGTTGTCGTTTTAAATCGAAAAATGGTATTTTCCACAAAAAACAACCATTACAATTTAAATAAGACTTCGAATTTAAGAATTTGGCGATATATAAGTATTTTTCCTTATAAATTATTATTGAAAAATTTCAGATTCTGTTATAGTTTTTATATTAGGAATTTCTACCATAAAAACTATAGCCGAATCCGAAATTTTTCATTCTTGTGAATTATATTATTTTAAATAAGTTATATTGAATCTATACCTCTAAATCATTATAATTTTAAGAATATTCATAATTTCTTTAACAATTTAAGGTTATGTTAACGTGTGTCACATAAATTGATTCTTTAAAAAAAAAATCATTAGATTTCAAAGAAGATTCACAATTTCGAACGATTTATTCTTTCGTTATTTTAGTGTTTTTTTTTTCGCGGTGATTATTGGTTTAAAACAAATTAAGATTCCACACAATAGTTACAATTTTTAAATCAGTATTTTAAAAGAAAATCATTAAAATTGATTGGATTTTAAAGAAAATGCACACCTTTTAAACTATTTTTGGTTATTTTTGCTCTTTTACACTAGAAATCGGTATTTTTAGTCAACAATAATAATTAAACTTCAAAGAAAGATTTCATTTTTTTAACTATTGTAGGTTAATCGATTCGTCCGTTATTTTAATTTTTTTCTTTGACAATTATTGCTATTTAATACCAAATTAATTTTCACAGATTAAAATGAGTTTGAAAAAAATTTAGAATTTTTTAAGAATTTCGCAATATGTTACTGTTTTTCGTCAGAAATTAGTATCTTCATTTTTAAAATTTTTAATTATATTTCAAAGAAAAGTCACAACTTTTTAACTATTTTTGGTTATGTTGACATTTTACAACAGAAATCGATACTTTTAATCGAAAATAATAATTAAACTTCAGAGAAAGATTAAATTTTTTGCACAATATTGTAGGTTGTAGTGATTTTCAATAGAGACTTAAAAAAATATTTATAATTTTAGGTTATGTTAACGTTTTCCACATCAAATCGATTCTTTTGAACAAAAATCATTAGATTTCAAAGATTTACAATTTGTAATAATTGATTCTTCCGTTATTTTATTTTAGTGTTTTTCTTCGGTAATTATCGCATATTTAAAAAAAAATAGATTCCAAAGAATAATTAAAATTTATAAATACCCCTTTTCAACCCAGAATTATAATTTGGTTTAAACAATTCATCTTTTCATTTACAATTGTTATTCTCTTGGGTAAATTCCAATTCCAACTCAAAATTGATTAAAAATCCCTTGTTCAAATCCGGAATTTTAATACTTTGCGAAAATTGTCCGTTTTAAATAAGAATTAGAATCTTTCTGTAAAATTTTCTGTTCCAATTCATAATTTTAGTTTTTCTCAAAAATATTCCGTTTCAAATTAGAGTTAGAATTCATTATTTAAAAAAATTCACTGTTCCAGCTAGGGATTTATTTAAATTTTTTAATTCTCATTTCCAAGACAATTTATAATTCTTTTGGATAAATACCAGTTTCGACTCAGAATTGGTTAAAATTAAAAAATTCCCTGTCTTAACTCGGAATTAGAATTCTTTGGAAAAATGTCATCTTCCAATTCACAATTTTTTTCCGTTTCCAAAATTTTTCGAGAATTATTCTTATTCTGGATAACTTCCAGTTCCAACTATAAATTTTTTAGAAATTGGAAGTTCCCTGTTCAAATTAGAAGATAAATTATTTTAATGTTAAATAGTTTTAAAATCCTTGAAGTGCTTCGAAATTTTATTTAAAATCTTGAAACATCTACATGTTGTTTTACATTTTTTCAAAATAATTTTTTTTTTTATTTCTGCCAAATTAAGGAAATTTTCCTAAAATCGTCCACATTCATTTTTGAAAATTTTGTCAATCGTTACAAATGTTTTTAAATATTTGCTTTAAATTAGTTTATTAAAATAAATAATATTTTTAAATTTTTCTAGGAAATGTTTTTTATACTTCTGAAGCCTGTCAAAATTCTTAAAGCTGTTTTTCTTGATTGAAAAATTTCAAATTGTATGGTTTAAAAACGTAATATTTTAGAGTGAAATTATATTTGAAATTTAATAAAAGCCTTCAAGCATAAATATATTATTTTGAAGTTATTTTAAAATTGAAAATAATTTATAAGGTTTCGATAGGGCGTTCACGTTTTTTAACTAATAAGAGTTTAATTTTTAACGTTGAAATCTGGGAATTCTAAAATTGTGAACTGATTTCGAATCGTTTTGCACAGTCAATTATTCTTTACTTTTTAAATCTTAGAGTACAATTCAATTAAAAAAATTCTTAATTAATTTATGTTCACAGTTGATAAACTAAAAATGTTTTTTTTTTTAATCAAAAATTTTCGATTTTAAACGCTTCTAATTTTTAATTATTTAAATCTTTAAAATTGCGTTTTGACATTCTTACATTGGAATGTACGCTTAAAAATTAAAAATACAAAATGGAAAATTTTTAAAGTGAAAGATTTCCAAATTACGCATTCTAAATTGAATGAAATCATAATTGAAAAGGATCAAAATTAAACTAATTATTAAACAAATGGTTTCAATCCAAGTTGGAAGGACTTTGCTTTTTAAAATTTGTAAAAAAAAACGCTCAAAAAATAAATTAACGGTTATTTCCCGGTCTCAAAAAAAATTCCATAAACTTTAATTTTTAACACAAAAATAATTTTTATTAGGCAATAAAAGTAAAAACTGTAACATATAAAAATAAAATACAATTTTGTATAAAGTTTTAAAAAATATATTAAAAACTAATAAGAAAATAATTTAAACCTTTTTTATAAATTTAAAAAAAAATTGTTTGTTATATTTCTGATATCTTTTTCATAAAAAAATATTCAAAAATCCTTAAAAATGTTTTGAGAATATGAATAAAATTTCAAAGTTTTAAAAAATACTATTTAACACCCCAGCGTATTTAATCATGCATTGTTTAACCCCTATTAAATATTTTGTTACGATAAAATTATCCGATATAGTTTAAGGTAAATTTTATAACGCAGAGTTTATTTTATAGCAATTTATTTACTTTAAGTTTGTTAAAAAAATTACTGAAAAAAGTGAAAAAAATGGGTTTATTTACTTTAAAATTTATAACTCACGCAGTTTTAATTATTTTAACCTAAAAATGTATGTCTGTATTTTTGAAATAGTTTAATTTTATAATAAAAAAACATTGCAACATGGGTGCTTTCAAAAAAGATATTTATTTGGACAGTTGAAAAGTCAATTTTATGAAAAAATGATGAATCCGATTTTTTGCTTTTAAATCGATTTATTATTATAAAAATTAAAGAGCTTTGATACGTACTGCGATAAAAATACAAGAAATTAAAAAAAGACACATATATAACTGTTTTTACAATTATATTTTATTCAACACATCCACAGTCTGTTCTGGCATGACTCGCTGCCGTAAGTTATAAGCCATCTACAAAGAAAAAAAGTATGAAATAATCGAAAAAAAAAATTATTTGACTTCATATAATATACTTACGTTAGAAAGTAAACAAAAATCTGTAAAATTTCAACAACAAAATTTGCTCCGAAATTACTTTCACTCACTAAGTGCCCACTGGGTGTTACATACCCCACGATTTTTTTACTTCCACTTTCAGCAGCTGCTGCTAGTAGACTGACGCTGTCTCCAACTAAAGCTAGATGGCGACACTTACTCAATTTTTTCGAATTAAGTATGGTTTATAATAGTTTGAAATTTGCTTGGGGTATTAAGACAACCACAATGCACTTTAAGAGTTAAACGTTTTAAAAAATTTATAATCGAATTACGCATTCTAAACTGAATGATATCATAATTGAAAAAATCAAAATTAAACTCATTATTTAAAAAATGGTTAAAATCAAAGTGGACTTTTTCTTCTAAAAATTTGTAAAATTCGCGATCAAGAAATAAATTCACGACCAGATCCTGATTTTTCTCGGTTAGTTAACGAATACCACAAAACAATAAAAATTGGGTTTTAATATTAATTGTATATTTTAATGTGAAACTTGCATGAAAGAAAAAAAATTTTAATTAAGGTGCATGAGGTACAGAAATTCAGAAATCAATTTTCAAATTATACAGTACACTTTTAATTACAGATGATAATATAATATGCAAAATTGCGAATATAGATTTTAAAAAACAGACTTGCATTCCGAACTAATATCTATGTTCATTATGCAATATAATCATTAATATTACATACGTTACGCTTTTGTGAAAGAATCCATTTTTTTTGTTCTTCTCGATTTATTACAAAACGAAGCTGCGCCTTACAATGAGTACTTCCTACATGAAAACAGCCAAGATAATTTTTTTTCATTTCTAACTATTATCTCATTCTAATTATGAATGAAACTCAAAAACGCAGCTAAATAATTAAATTAAAAAAAAAAAGATCTCTCTTAAATCATGATTCATGAAACTGATATAATATACATACATTAAAAGACACCTTTTTACAATTGATGGCAGTCTACGATTACTCATTTCATTACAATTAAATGAGATATAAATTGAATCCAACGCGATTAGAAACGATTCAATGGGAATGCAAAGAGTGCCAAAAGAAAGGACATAAAAAAAACTTAATTTAGGAGCCTCAGTTCACATCATTTCCCGATCAAATTCCATTTTGAGTCATCGCAACAGAAATTAAGATAGGAAAAAAATTTATCCTAATTTTGCGAGACTCTCCGTCAACTCCCGAACGCCGATTATTTTTAATTTTCACTCTTTTTTTTTCTTTCTTACTTATACTCGTGAATGTACCGACGAATTTATAGGTACTTTCGAGTATTTTTTTTTTTCCTTTAAACTTTTGTTATGAATCACTGTCAACGTTTGAAGATCGACAAGAAGTTCCATTCCTCGGTCGACGTTCTTCCCCGAGAAAGTGAACTTCGGCCGATCTGAGCGAGCTAGCAAAAAAAATCGAACCCCTTTATCAATGCAATGCACTCTTTCAATTCTAGGATAAACTGACTGTACAGAATTAATGAGTGAGTAACTTTGCTCTAGTTCTAGTTAATCGCTCTGCCGTGTAAATATCAGGTTCGCTTTGTTCTGCCTTCGGGCGAAGCGATACGGAGCTTTTATTGCCGTAAACCTCTTATAAAATTCGATTATATGACACTGACCGAAGGAAGATACTTTTTTTCGCGACAGAAGGGTCCCAGGATTACGTTTTTTAAAAAAATGACTATATGGGACCCTCTATCAGGCTAATCTTCATGGTACAATAGTAGAGACTGCGGCCCAAGAAGAGCAGAGCTAAGAGGAATGCACCTGAAAAAAAGGATATTTCGGTTTATTTATATTTTATATATATATTAATAATTATTTAAACATTTATCAGTGGCACTTATGCTTCATATTTATAGAACCTCAATCAAAATAAAAAAATTTTTTTAATTAAAAAAAAAGTCCATAAACTTTAATTTTAAACACAAAAATAATTTTTATTGCTCAATAAAAAGCAAACATTTAAGTAAAAATATTTAAACGAATAATGAATTAGGGAGGTGTTAATTTTTTAAATTATACAATTTAAAAAATTGTAATATTGGGATCTGAAATCTTGAGGGCACCACTAGCGGCAAAAGCAATATGGCCGACGACAGTAGGTAGACTAGGGTACTATATTAGACAGGAATATGCAACCGCCATTTTGGTTCCTGGACAGTTCTCTTTAACAAAATACTGGAATTTTTAACAAAAGAATTGAATTTTTTAAATAATAGTTAAATATTCAACCTAAAAAGACAAATTGCCAACGAAAAAGTGTCATAGTTTATATTTTAATCGAAAAAAAATTAAATGTATACAACAGAAGAATTTTAAAACCAAAAAGACGAAGTTCCAAGAAATAAATAAAAAAATAAAAGTTTATCTAAATTATTGAACCGCCAAACCGAAAGACAAATTTTCTTTACAAAAATTGAATTTTCAAACAAAAAATATGACTGTTCAACAAAAAATTAATTTTTCACGAAATTAATGCATTTTTACGCAAAAACAGGAAATTTCAAACTAAAAAATTATTTTTTTACAAAAAAAACGCAAATTTTTAACTAAAAAATATAAATCCTAAAAAATTAATTTATAACAAGATAATTAAAATTTTAACCAACGAGATGATTTTTCAATTTAAAATATAAATCTCCAATCAAAAAACTGATTTCTTAACAAAGCGATTCAACCAAATGTTTTGAACAAATTGGTTGAATTATCAAGCAAAGAAAAACTATTTTTAACCAAAAAGTTGCATTTGTATACAAAAAATGAAATTTCCTCTATAACAGATGAAAATTTAAATCAAAAAGGTAAATTTTCAAAAAAATAGTTGAATTTTCGGTTGAAAAAGATTTGTCGAGTTTTCACGATCAAACTATGAATTTTTAAAGAAGAAATAATTTTCTACCAAAAAAATTGAATTTTCAATAAAAAATATGAATTTTTAACCAAAATGGATGACTTTTTAATAAAATTGTTAAATTCTCTAGCAAATAGTTGCATTTTTATCAAAAAATATGAAATTTATTTATTTTAACTCAGTAACATCAAAAATTGAATTTAAAAAAAAAAATAATAATTTTCTGCCAAAGAAATTGTATTTTCAATCCAAAAAGACGATTTTTTAACCGAAAAGGATGACGTTTTAACCAAATTGTTGAATTCCCTGGCAAATAGTTGCATTTTTATCAAAAAATATGAAATTTATTTATCTATTTTAACTCAGTAACATCAAAATTGAATTTTTGTAACAAAAAATAAGTTTCTACGAAAAAAATTTAATTTTCAATAAAAAAAGACAAATTTTTTCAACCAATAGGGATGCATTTTTAACAAAATAGTTAAATTCTCAACCAAATATGTAGTTGCATTTTTATCCAAATAAGATTAATTTTATACTAAAACAGATGAATTTGTAATTAAAAACAATTTTTTTTACAAATGGAACTTTTATCTAGAAAATATTTCATTTTTCAACACCAAAATATAAATTTGAAACAAAAAGTAAATTTTCTACGAAATAGTTAAGTTTTCAAGAAAATAGTATAATAGCTTAATTTCTAACCAAACAGTTGCATTTTTATCAAACAAAGATTTAATTTCTGCTAAAACAGGTAAACTTTAAAATAAAAAAGACATACTTTAAAAAATAAGAGTCGAATTTTCATCCGAAAAATAAACGAAAAACTTCAATTTTCTATTAATTAAAATAAATTCCGAGATTCTCATAAATTCTCAGAGAATTTATTTCTCGGTTATATTCTCGGTAAAATTCTCATTCTCGTTACCGTTCTCAAAGTAATATAAGCGGCTCCAGAACTCTACATAAGACTCGTGTAAAAACATTGAAAATTAGTCTCAAAACATAAAAATGAAAGTAACAATAGCTCAAATTTGTGATTTCACCAAATCTACAACGGCATGTAGAAACTTCGTGGAAGGAGAAAGAATTTTACAAGCAGGGCACCTTCTATTTAGCGTAAAAGAGGTGGAAAATGAAACTTCAGTTTCTATTATTGCATTTTGTCTGCAAACTTCGAATTTAAAAACTCTTGTTGTCTGCATAATAAATTCTTCAATTTTTTTGCCCTCATAAACATTTAAAATGTAATATTAACTATCTACAGTTCCATGCAAAATTTAATACATATCAAATTGAAATGATAAATCAACAGTAACTTTTTTCAGATTTGAGGTTATGTTGATATACTTATACATAAAATAATATTTTTATTTAGAACCTGCTTTGATTATTTTCACTCGGAATGCTGAAAAATCAATGAAGAATAAAAACGATAAATACTTGACGATTATAATTTTTTCTTCAAACTTTTTTATTGACAGTGGATCAAGCTTGAAACTCCGTTTTAATTTCGTGCATTTGTTACTTTATTCTGTTTTATTTATTTCTCGAGCCATACTAACAGTAAATGCTGTAAATGTACTATAAGATTTTTCATACTTTTTTTTAAAATAGGAGTTTATTTAAATTTCAGAAAAACGTGGCGAAAACTCCATTGATAAAGTTTGATTTATTTTATTTGTAACTTTTTATTGTTATCTCGGTTTCGCTGTAAAACACTTCGGAAAATTATTTTCATATATTCGCCTATTCTTCCCGTCAAAATTTACCTACGCTGGAGCTTTCCGATCCTGTCACCAGGTGGCGTATTCGAGTATTTCAGATCCCAATATCAAAATAAAATACAAATTTTGTATAAAGTTTAAAAAAATATATTAAAAACTGATAAGAAAATAATTTAAACTTTTTTTTTAGAAATATAAAACAAATTTGTTTATTATATTTCTAATATATTTTTTAAAACAAATATTTAAAAATCCTTAAAAATGTTTTGAGAATATAAATAAAAATACAAAATTTTTAATTTTTTACTATTTAAAAATACTTTTTCAAAGCAATTTAAAAACGAATTGTTAATGTCTCCCTATCAATATTTATATAATTTTTTTATTGTTTATAATTGAAAAAGATCAAAATTAAACTAATTATTTAAAAAACGGTTAAAACCAAAGTAGAAAAGACTTTTTCTCCTAAAAATTTGTAAAATTCCCGGTAAAAAATAAATTCACGGTAATTTCCCGATTTTTCCTCGTTAGTTAATGGATACGACAAAACAACAAAAATTTAGTTTTAATATTAATTGTATATTTTAATATAAAAATTGCGTGAAAGAAAACAACAAATATTTTTAATTAATGTGCATGAGGCACAGAAATTTATAAATGCATACACAT
>NC_046658.1:168907898-168932800 GCF_010883055.1 Belonocnema kinseyi | reverse complement strand
TACTATTTATATTTCGTTTTAGTCTTTATATTAAAATTAATTAATATAAACTAGCAATATTATACGCGCACTAGAATGCGCTGGAAATATTGCATTGCCAAATAACAATAAACAAATATAGATTGACTTAAAAAAAAAATCATTTTCTATATAAAAATCGATTTCAGAAAAATATGTGGATTTACAAATGATAATTTAATTTTTAATTATTTTCATTATTATTATTTATTATTTTCAGTTTAAACCAAAAATTAATTTTCGACAAAAAAGACGAATTTTCCAGAAATTACCTAAATTTTCAAACATATAGTTTAAATTTTAAATAAAAGATAAAATTTTTAACAAAATATTTAAATTTTCATTCAAAAAAGATCAAACTTTTACAAAAAATAGAATAGTTGAATTTCCCGTTAAAATTTTAATTCTTAACCAAAAAAAATCGGAGTTTCAGAAAAATATTTACATTTGAAGGAAAATAACTAAGTTTCATTTTAAAAAAAGTTTTCAGTCAAATAACTCTTTTTTTCAACCAAAGAATTGAATTTTTAATTAAAATTATGAATCTTCAATATAAAAAATTAATTTTCAACAAAAGAGTTTATTTTTGAACCAAGTAAATTTATTTTTAATCTAAAAGATGAATTTCAAACTACAATTATGAATATTTCACTGGAATACTTGAATTTTCAACCAAGAATAAAAAATTTTAAACAATTAGGTTAATTTTCAAAAAAATAAAATAAAATTTCAAACAAAAACATTAATTTTCTACCAAAAAAAATACAATTTTCCAACAAAATAGTTGAATTTTCTATCAATGGAGATAAATTTTTAACAAAATGGTCAAATGTTGAACTTAATTTTTATCAGAAAATGGAATAGTTACATTCTTGGTACAAAACATTTGAAATAGTTGAACTTTCATCCAAAAAATAATAATTATTACTAAAAAGTATGAATTGTCAACCAAAACTTAAATAATTAAGTTTGAAGTTAAGAAAATCTATGTTCAACCAAAAACACGAATTATCGATTAAAAAGATTACTTTCAACTAAATAGTGGAATTTTTCTTTTTTTAAATTTCAACCAAAAATAGAACAGTTAAATTTTCCAGTAAAAAATCTAATTCTTAACAAACAAAATAGGAGTTTCAGAAAAATAGTTACATTTTCAGTAAACCAAAATCCTTTTTGTCAAAAGAAAAAACAAGTTTTTAATCAAATAACTAAATTTTCAAACAAATAAATGGATTTCTAATTAAAATGGAGAATCTTCAATAAAAAAAAATTAATTTCCAACGAGAGTTTATTTTTCAACCACACACATTGATTTCTAACCTAAAAGATGAATTTGCAACTAAAATTATGAATATTTAACTGGAAAACTTGAATTTTCAACAACAAAATTTCTACCAAAAATAGAACGGTTAAATTTTCAGTTGAAAAAATTAACTTTGAACAAACTGACAAATTTTTTTTAAAAGTTTGATTTTTGATTAATGAATTAACAAAGTATTAATTGTTTACATTATACAATTTAAAAAGTTGTAATTTATAAAACTAGAAAAAAATAAAAATCTTGTATAAAGTTTTAAAAAATATATTAAAAAATGATAAGAAAATAATTTAAACCTTTTTTAGAAATATAAAACAATTTTCTTTATTATATTTCTAATATATTTTTTTATACAAATATTTTAAAATCCTTTAAAATGTTTTGAGAATATGAATAAAATTTCAAAATTTTTAAATTTTTAATATTTAAAAATATTTTTTAAAAGTAATTTAAAAAAAATTGTGTGTTTTCCTATCAATCTTTGTATAAATTTTTTATTGGTCATAATTAAAAAAGATCAAAATTAAATTGATAATTTAAAAAACGGTTAAAATCAAAGTTGAAAGGACTTTTTCTTCTAAAAATTTGTAAAATTCCCGGTCAAAAAATAAATTCACGGTAATTTCCCGATTTTTCCTCGTTAGCTGATACCACAAAACAACAAAAATTTGGTTTTAATATTAATTGTATATTTTAATATCAAAATTGCGTAAAAGAAAATTTTTTTTTTGATTAAGGTGCATGATTATATGCGCGCTTGAACGCGCTGGAAATATTGCATTGTTAATTAATAATAAAGAAATATAAAATAACATTACTAAGATTCAAATTTAAAAATTGTTAGGATAGCGATTCGGCGGACTTCAGCACATTTCCCGGATTTTTTCCCGGTAAGGTGTTTTCAATTTTCCCGATATTTTTCGCAAAATGCAAACATTTATTTTAAATCATGACTTTTATTCCAAACATCGTTTGACACAACAAAACCAAAAATTACAAAATAAATTGATTTTCAAATAAAATTGTGAATCATCTGGAATAGTGGAATTACAAACCAAACAGATTAATTTTCAACTAAAATTATGAATATTTCACTGAAATACAAAAATGAATGTTCTACAAAAAATACAGTTTTCCAACAAAATAGTTGTATTTTCAATCAAAGAAGAGAAATTTTCAATCAAATGGTTGAATTTTGATCTAGAAAAAAATCAATTTTTAAACAGAAAATGGAATAGTTGAATTTTAAAGAAAAAAATTAGTTGCTGAAGAAAACAATTAATCTAAATCTAAAAGTTTAACTTTTAACCAAAAAATAACCATTATTACTAAAAAATATTAATCATCAACCAAAACGTAAATAATTAAGTTTTAAGTTAAAAAATCGATGTTCAACCAGAAAAGACGAATTTTCGAATAAAAGAAAAATCATTTTTTAACCAAAAACTAAATGATTACATTTTCAGACGAAAATGTAATATTCAACCAAAAAAAAAAGAGTTTTCAACTAAATTTATGGAATAATATACTGCAATGGTTACTAACTAATAAGATTAACTTTCTACAAAAAAGATGTATTTTCCAGAAATTATATGGATTTTCAAAAAAATAGATTAATTTTTTAAAAAATTAATTTTCTACCAAATAGTTGAATTCCTATGCAAAAAAGATAAATATTCAACCAAGAATATAATATTTGAATTTTTGCTTTAAAACTTAATTATTAACTAAAAAAAAATCCGATTTTCAAGAAAATAGTTAAATTTACGGTTAAAAAAATCTTATTTCATCCAAAGAAAAAACAAGTTTTCGAAAAATAACTCATTTTTCAACCAGACATAAATTTACAATTAAATTAACGAATCTTCATTCAAAAAACATTATTTTCAACATAAGAGTTTATTTTTCAACCAAATGAATTTATTTATAATCTAAAAGATGAATTCCCAAAAATATGAAAATTTAACTGGAATATTTGAATTTTTAACCAAAAAGAAGAATTTTTAAACAATGAGTTTAACTTTCAAAGAAAAAAATTAATATTTACTAAAGAAGTCGATTTTATACGAAAAAGTCAATTTTTTAATACATGAATTTTCAGCGAAACAAAAAAATTTCAATTTAAAAAGACAAATTCAATTCCAACTGGTTGAATTTTGAACTAGGGAACTGATGAATTTTCGACAAAAATTCTGATTATTTCACTGATATACTTGAATTATCTGCCAAAAAATAGAATTTTCCAACAAAGTAGTTAAATTTTCAATCAAAGGGGTCACATTTTCAACCAAATAGTTGAATTTTAAACAAAAAACTTGAGTTTCTGAAGAAAACAATGAATCTACATATAAAATAGTTGTATTGTTAACCAAAAAATAACAATTATTAGTTAAAAAAATCAATGTTCAACCAGAAAAGACGAATTTTCGAATAAAAAAAAAAAAATTTCATTAAAAACTAAATAATTACAATTATAACAATAGTTTAATTTTCAAATAAAAAAAATATCAATTTTAACCAAATAGGTGACTCTTGATTTTTTAAAAATTTAATCCAAAAATAAAATAGTTCAGTTTTCTGTTGAAGATCTAATTGTTAACAAGGAAAAAAACGGATTTTCAGCAAAAATATTTCAATTGTCTATTGGAATAATTAAACTTTTAAGACAAAAATTTATTTTCAACAAAGTTGTTGCATTTTCAATCAAAGATGAATTTTCAATTAAAATTATGAATCTTTAATAAAAAAAAGTAATTTTTCATAAAAGACTTTAACTTTCAACCAAGTAATTTTATTTCCAACCTAAAAGATGAATTTTCATTTTCTATATAAAAATAGATTTAAAAAATGCGCATTTACAAATAATAGTTTAATTTTAAATTAAAAAAGACAAATTTTCATCCAAATTGTTGAATTTTTGGCCTAGAAAAGATCAATTTTTAATCCAAAATGTAATAGATCAATTTTCAGTTTTAAAAATTAATTTTCAACTACACTGATGAATTTCCAACTAAAATTATGAATGTTCAACTGGAAGTTGAATTTTAAACAAAAGAAAAAGTAAATTGTAAACCATCAAAATTAATTTTCTACAAAAAAGACGAATTTTCCACAAATTACATGAATTTTCAAACATATAGTTTAATTTTCAAATAAAAGATAAGATTTTCAACAAAATATTTAAATTTTCATTCAAAAAAGATCAAATGTTTACCAAAAATAGAATAGTTGAATGTGTCGTTAAAAATTTAATTCTTTAAAAAAAAATCGGATTTTCAGCAAAATATTTACATTTTCAGTAAAAAATTTAGTGCCATTAAAAAAAAAAACAAGTTTTCAGTCAAATAACTCTTTTTTCTACCAAAGAATTGAATTTTTAATTAAAATTATGAATCTTCAATACAAAAAATTAATTCTCAACAAAAGAGTTTATTTTTGAATCAAGTTAATTTATTTGTAATCTAAAAGATAAATTTCCAACTAAAATTTTGAATATTTAACTGGAAAATTTGAATATTCAACAACAAAATGTATACCAAAAATATGACGGTTAAATTTTCAGTTGAAAAAATTAACTTTTAACGGACTGACGAATTAAAAAAAAATTTGATTTTTTGATTAAAAACAAAATCGATTTTCTACTAAATAGTTGAATTTTCTTTTAAAAAAATAATTGTAGACCAAAACTTAAATAATTAAGTTTTAAGGTAAAAAAATCAATGTTAAACAAAAAAGGAAACAAATTTTCAATGAAACAGTTTAATTTCGGTAAAAAAGTTCCATTTCGTACAAAGAAAAAACAATTTTTCAATTAAATATCTCGTTTTTCAACCAAAGAGATAGAGTTTTAATTAAAATTGATGATTGTTCAACAAAAAATCTAATTTTTAATAAAATAATTTATTTTTCAACCAAGTAAATTTATTTTTAATCTAAAAGATAAATTTTGAACTGAAATTATGAAGATATAACTGGAATACTTGAATTTTCAACCAAAAAGGAAAATTTTTAAACAAGGAGATTATCGAAGAAAAAAAATCAATTTTCGAACAAAAAGATTAATTTTCTACCAAAAACAAACAATTTTCCATCATAATTATCATTTAAATTATTATTTAAAAAGATAAATCGTCAACTAAGACTTAAATAATTAAGTTTTAAGTTAAAACATCATTGTTTAGCAAAAAAAAATACGAACTTTCTAATAAAAAAAGATTATTTTTCAACCAAAAACTGAAGTAATTACATTTTCAGAAACAAAATGAATGTTAGCCCAAAAAAAAAGATTTTGTAACTTAACTTATGGAATATTCAACTGCAATAGTTAAATTTTATACCTACCAAAAAGATAAATTTTCAACTAATAAGATTAATTTTCTACGAAAAAAATGTATTTTCAATAAATTACATGGATTTTCAAAAAAAAATAGTTTAATTTCCAAAAAAGATAAAGATCCAACCAGAAAAAGAATAGTTGAATTTTGGGTTAAAAATTTTATTCTTAAATAAAAAAAGCGGATTTTCAGTAAAAAAAATTTCTTTTCATCCAAAGGAGAAACAAATTTTCAATAAAATAACTCCTTTTCCAACCGAAGAAATAAATTTTTATTTAAAATGATGAATTTTTAGATAAGCTAATTAATTTTCAAATACAAAATTAAATTTTTATCGAAAAAGTAGATTTTCTACGAAAAAGTAGATTTTTTAACGTAATACATGAATTTTCAAAGAACTAAATAAATTTTCAATTTAAAAAGACAAATTTGCATTCAAAGTGTTAAATTTTGAACTAGAGAAGGTAAATTTTCTACCCAAAATAGAACAGCAAAACTCGCAGTGGAAAAAATTAATTTTTAACCAAACTGATGTCTTTTCAACAACAACAAAAATCGGACTTTCAAAAAATTCGTTCAACTTTTCTACTGGAATAGTTAAATTTTTAATTGTAAAATCGATTTGCTATAAAATAGTGACATTTTTAAAAAGAGATGAATTTTCAATCTTCCAACAACAAAATTTATTTTTAACAAAAGAGTTCAACTCTTAAATGCAAGTAGTTGAATTTTCAAGACCTTTATCAAACATAAATAATCTCGATTGTTAACAACAATTTTATTAAATAAATGTTCCAATCGGCTATTTCCTGGTAGAAGAAAATTATTTTTTCTTCAATTATTATTGAATTGACATTTCTTGCGATGATGGACCAACGTTTTTATTACAAAATAATTTATATTATTGTTATAAAATTTAAAAAAACTAAAATTTATCATTTTTCAATACGTTCATTATAAAAAAAAAACCTTTAGCACAACAGAGCAAAAAATTGCAAAATAAATGAATTTTCAAATAAAATTATAAATCTTCAAAACTTGATTTTTTCAATCGAAAAATTTTATTTTTTAATAATAAGATTCATTTTGAAGCAGAAAGATTAATTTCCTACCTAAAAGTACAATTTTTTAAACAAATACATGATTTTTTAACGAAATAGTTCAATTTTTAACTGAAAAAAATAATTTAACCAAATAGTTGAATTTTGAACTAAAAATAATTTCAAAAGAAAATGGAATAGTGACATTTTTAGTTTAAAAAAAATTTATTTTCATCCTAACTGATGAATTTTTAACTAAAATTATGAATCTTCAACTGAGCTAGTTGAATATTTAATCGAAAAAAATTCATTTCTGCTAAAAAAAGATAGATTACCAACCAAAACTGAAATAATTAAGTTTCAAGTTAAAAAATTCAGGGTTCAACCTTTAAAGTAGAATTTTCTAATAAAAAGGATCATTTTTCAACTAAAAATTGAATATTTAAATTTTAAGTCAAAAAATGAATGTTCAACCAAAGCGATCAATTTTAAACTAAAATTGTGGCACATTCAACGGGAATATTAGTTAAATTTTCAGTTTAAAGAAAAACTAATTTTTAACAAAAAAAAAACAACAAATTTTCAACAAAATAGTTAAATTTTCGGCAAAAAAATCCTTCTCATGCAAATCTCTTCAACCAAGCAAATTAATTTCTAACAAAAGACTGATATTTCAATATAAAAAAAAAACATTTTTTTTTACTACACAAATATATTTCTTGAAAAAATACGTGATATTTTAATGAAAAAGTTGATTTTTAAATTAAAAAAGAAAAATTTTCAGCCAAATTGTTGATTTTTGAACTAGAAAAGATCAATTTTCAACCAAAAATGCAAAAGTTTAATTCTCAGTTGGAAAAATTAATTTTCAACCAAATGGATGAATTTTCACCTAAAATGATGAATTTTTAACTAGAATAGGTGAATTTCATACTACCCAAAAGATTCATTTTTAATCATAAAGATTAATTCTATAAAAAAAGAAGATTTTTCCACAACGTACATACATTTCCAATTAAATAATTTAACTGTTAAATAAAAAATATGAATTTTCAACGAAATAGTTGAATTTTCATCAAAAAAAGATAAATTTTCAACCAAAAATAGAATTGTTGAATTTTCCAATGAAAATCTAATGCTTAGTAAAAAAAATAATTTTCAAAAAGAGATGAATAAAAAAAAATTAATTTTTAACAAAAGAGTTTAATTTTTAACCCCAAGTAGTTGAATTTTCAACAAAAACATGATAAATTCACAACTAACAATGTAACCAAATTTTATATTCGAATTTTTAAAAAAATCTCTAAAAACTACTTAAAGTAATTTCTTTTTTTTTTTAATTTAAAAGAAGGTAATTTAAAATTTTGAAGAATTCTGACTTGGAATAGGAATTTTTTAAACTTTTTTCTTCTGAATTCAAATTATAATTCTGTAAAAAACATCAAGTCAGCGAAAAAAAAATCTCACAGAGGAAAAAATTGCAAACAGTTTTTCTTATAATGAAAAAGCGTATAAATAAATAAATTTCCGGCCATTTCCCGTTCAAATCGCTACCCTGATTTTGTAAATTTTCAAGAAAAAAATTATAAATTTCAATATATTAACTCACCGACATAAGCGACGTAAATTCCTCCATTCTCCCTCACAAGCCTATATGTGCAAACCTGCAATAAAACATAATATAATAAATAAATATAATAATATAATAACAAAATAATAAATTGATGGTCTGAAAAAATTATTCATAAAGAAATGCAGCATGAATAAATATCTCTATAGGTAGATAAAAGATTATTTTTCAGTCATTATCAAAGTCAGTTATGAGTAACTGGAGAATCATCCGGTTCGTTTTCCACTTTTTTTTCTGATCGAGTTTTAATACACAACAAAAGTCGTTCACCCGTACCATATTTCCACCTGAAATTTTTTGATATCAGACCATATCTTCTGCTCGTTCATTGGATTTAAAAATAAAATGTTCGAAAAGAATTTCCCTATTAGTTCATAAATTATTTCAAAAAATGTGTTCTAGATAAAATTATAAAAAACTTAGAAATAAAAAAATTCTTGCTAATTTAGAATTTTCTGAAAATGTACAAAAAAATTTTTTTTTAATTTCAGGAAAATTAACTTAATTTTTTAAGCAAAATATCCAGTTTTCTAACACTAAATTTTCAAATTATTAAAAATGAACTTCAATGTTTATTTTAAATTTTATTCTTTAGTCTATAAATTATCAAATAAATTATCTTTGTTTGAAAGTTTGAACAATTTTGTTAAAATCATAGTTCTGGGTTGAAAATTCAACAACTTGATTGATAATTTATCTTTTCGGTTTAAAAACTCATCTCTTTCTTCAGAAATTTCACATTTTTTGATTAAAAATTCAACGGTCTGGTTAAACCTTAATTTTTTCGGTTGAAAATTAACTCTCTTGTTGAAAATTCTTATTTTTAGTAGAAAATCAGTTTTTTTTTGTTTGGTTGGAAATGAAACTATTTTTAAATTCGAATTAAAATCTTTTCTTTTGTTCAAATATTAGATATTATATTTTTCGTTAGAAATTAATCTTTTTGGATTGAAACTTAACATTTCTAGGCTGAAAGTGGAAATACTTTCTTGAAAGTTCATTTTTTTGCAATTTTATAAATTTATTTTTTTGATTGTTAGAAATTTAACTGAATGGTTGAAAATGATCTTTTTATGAGAAAATTCATATATTGGGTTTAAAATCCAACTGTTTTTTAGAAAATTCGTATTTTTATCTTGAAAATTCAATAATTTGGTAGAAAGCAATTTTATTGAAAATTAGATTTTTTTAAATTAAAAATTAATTCTCTTATATTAAATTTCAAATAATAAATTTTTATTCAAATTTATCTTTTTTCTTTCAAAAATTGAACTATTAAGTTACAAAACTTTTAAACCAAAAAAAATATTCACAAAAAATTAAAAATTCATCTAATTTCCTACAAATTTGTCTTTTCTTGTAGAAGATTCATCTTCTTAGTTTAAAAATCAGCAAATTTTCTTCAAAATGTATGCATTTTGTTGAAAATTCATTTCTTTCTGAAAAAATGCACTTTTTCGGTACAAAATTCAGCTGACTGTTTAAAAATTAATCTATTTCGGTTAAAAATTAACTTTATTGTTAAAAATTCAACTATTTCATAGCAAACCCATACTTTCTGCACGAAAATACAACAATTCTTAGGTAGAAAATTTAATAATTTCTTTGAAAATTGATGTATTTAGTTAATTTTTTTTTTTAGTTCAACTGTCTTTTATATTTCATTTATATCTTTCTTGGTTTAAATATCACCTACTATGTACATTTTTCGTTGAAAATTAATCTTTTAAGATTGATAGTGGAAATACTGTCTCAAAATTTCATTTTTTTGTTTGTTACAGATTCATAGTTTTAATTAAACGTTCATTTTTGTTGTTGAAAATTAAGTTTTTATCTGGAAATTTAAATATTTTGTTTAAATATTTTGAAGAAAATTAAACTTCTGTGCAAAAACTAAGTTTTTTAATTTCAAATTTATTATCGTAAATGAAAAGTTCATAACTCAATTTTTTGTTTAAATTGATCTTGTTTACTTTACCAATTCAACTATTTAGTCAACAAAATTTCGAAACAAAAAAATATAAATTTAAATTTACTAAAATAGAATTTGTGTTAACTACTGTTAAAACTATTTGTTGAAAATTTATGTAATTTGTTGAAAAATCGTATTTTTTTGCAGAAAATTTGTCTATTGAAAGCGACCAAAAATTAATTATTGAATTAATATCAGATAACTTAACTAAAAAACTTGAAAAGAACAACACTTCTAAACAAGGAAATATATTTGAATCAATCGCACTGCTTTCGAAATGTTATAAATAATTGAAGATAACATTGTACTCCTTATCCACTTTTTCTAAACTCGGATAATAGAATATAACATCGCAAATCGCTCTTCAGTTCGGATTAATGTTCAAAGCCTTGACGTTCCAGACAAGAATTTTTAAATTAAAAAATGTATTTAAAAAATGCTATTATTAATAACTATTTTCAACAAATCTGAAATTTGTCAAGTTATTTTTAAAAAATTAAAACTAAAAATAACAATAATCATAAAAATAAAAATCTGAATTAAGAAAATCTTGTGCTCTTTAAATACCCTTCCATGGTTAAATTAAAACTTTCAAAATGTTAAATAAATTATTAAAAATATTATTAATGCTTTATGCAAGTGCTTTTCGCTGGAAATTAGTTTTTTTAAATAATTTTAATACAAAATCATAAATTATCGAAGAACACTTAAAATTTCTGAAAATGTTTGATTGTGTTAATTTTTTTTTCGCCGGAGATCATCAATAAATTTTATAAGAAAAACGATTTAAAAAAAAAAGATTAAGCTTTCAACAAAATATTTGAATTTTTAATCAAAAAGACGAATTTTCTACTAAATACATTAATTTCGGTTCAAAAAATTCAAAATATACGTGACTTTTCAATTAAATAGTTGAATTTTCCACTGAAAATATTAGACTTCAGCCGAAATCAAAAACTTTAAATTTCAGTAAAATAAAAATTATTTTTAAGACAAAAAAGAAAATTTCAACAAAAATTTTTAACAAAAAAAAAAGGATTGTTTCAACTAAAAAACGAATTTTGAACAAAACAGTTGAATCATCAACTGAAGAAGATTAATTTTCAATCAGAAAGTTGCATTTTCATCCAAAAAAGATCAAATTTCAGCTAAAACAGGTGAATTTTTATTCCAAAGAGGATGATTTTTTAAGATAATTGTTGAATAGTTGAATATTACAAAAAATGTTGAATTGTTGAACATTTGCATTTAAAAAATTTATTTTTAACTAAAAAAAAGGAATTAATTTTTTACTAAAATGATGAGTGTTCAACAAAACAAAGTTAATTTTTAAGAAAAAAATTTTAAACAAATAATTGAATTTTAAACCGAAAAGATATATTATGTATTCTCAACCTAAAAATATAAATTTTTAACTACAAAAGATACATTTTTGAGCAAAAATAGAAACATTTTCAGTCAGAAAGTTGTAACTAAACTTCAATTTCTATTTAAAAAAATATCAATTTTCGACAAAAAATGAAATACTTTAATATTCTCTTAAAGAAATGAATTTTTAACTGAAATGATGAATCTTAAAAAAAAGTTATTTTTTAATTACAAAAATTTTAAGCAAATAGTTGAATTTTCAACCGAGAAGATATATTATATATTCTCAACCCGAAAATATAAATTTTCAACAAAACACATGAATTTTTAACTGAAAAAGATCAATTTTTGACCAAAAATGAAATACTTAAATGTTCTGTTAAAGAAATGAATTTTTTGAGAAAAAAGGTTCTTTCAACTTAAAATTGAAAAACTAAATTTCCAGTAAACAAAAAATAATTTTCACCTAAATTCAATTAGATTTTTAACGATAAAGTTCAATTTTCAACTAAACAATTGAACTTTCAACCAAGAACGTTAAATTTCTATAAAAAAGTTTGATTTTCAATTTAGAAAAATACTAAATTTCTAACGAAGTAATGATTTTCAAAACAAACAAAAAATCAATTTTTAACACAATAGTTCAATTTTCTATCAAAGAAATGGATGTTCAAACAAAAAGATGAATTAGTCGCCAATATTATTAATAAAAATATTATAAAGTAATTAATAAATATAAAAAATTATTTTTTAACAAACTAATTTATTTTTAACTTATTAGTTTCATTTGCAACCAAAGAATATTTCTATAAAAAAAAGATAAATATTAAAAAAAAAGGAAAAGTTCGATTTTCAGTTTTAAAAATTAATTTTTAATTAAGAAAATAATGTTGGGCAAAAGTAAAAAATTTGAACAGAAAAAATTAATTTTCAACCAAAAAGATGAATTGTTCACGAAAAATATTAATATTCTACCACAAAAGATTAATTTTCCAACAAAAAAAAAACAGGAATTTCCCACTAAATATGGAAAAGTTAAATTTTCAGTTAAAAAAATTAATTTTCTACAAAAAAAAACAACATAATTTTGAAAAAAACAGTTAAATTGTTTAAAAAAGGTTCTTCAACTAAAACAATTAATCATCAACCAAAAAAAAATAATTATTTTTTAACAAGCACATGAATTTTCCACTAAAAACAACCAAAAAACAACCAAAAATAGAATAGTTAAATTTTCAACGAAAGAAATATAATTTTAACAACAAACAAAGAAGTTTAACTAGGGAGGTTATTTCTCTACCAAAAAATAAGAATTTTCAACAAATATTTGAATTTTCCCCTAAAATCGAATACCTAAATTGCCAGTAAAAAAATTTATTTTTACCAAAATTGAATCATTTTTTAACGAAATAGTTCAATTTTCAACTAAACAGATGAATTTTAAACCAAGCAGATTAGATTTTCATAAAAAAAAGATAAATATTTTTGAAAAAAAAGTAAATCAATTTTCAGCTGAAAAAATTAATTTTTAATTTAGAAAAAAACAACTAATTTTCAACGAATGTAAAGAATTTTCAACAAAAAACATCAATTTTCAACATAATAGTTAAATTTTCAACAAAGCAGTAGAATTTGTAACAAAAGAAAAGGTTTTTTAATTAAATTAATTAATCAACCAAAAAAAATTAACAAACTAGTTTAACTTTCAATTAATTAGTTTATTTTTAAACCAAAAATATTTTATAAATAAAATGAAAATGTAATATTTATAAATATAAATTCAAATAAGAAGATTAAGTTTCTATGAAAAAATGAATGTTTTTTAAAAAAAGAAGTAGTGCAATTTTTAGTTTTAAAAATTAAGTTTTAATTTAGTAAAAATTTTTGGCAAAAGTAAAGAAATTTCAACAACAAAAAATCAAATTTCAACATAATCGTTAAATCTGCAACCAAAGAAATTAATTTTCAACGAAAAAAAAATGAATTAGTCACCAAAAACATAAATTTTCTACAACAAAATACTAATTTTCAAAAAAAGGCAACAATTTTTTACAAAAAAAAAACATCATTTTCAACAAAACAGTTGTATTTTTAACAACAACAAGGTTTTTCAACGAAAAGTATAATTTAAAACAAATTATTTTTTAACAAACCAATTTAACTTTCAACAAATTAGTTTGATTTTCAACTAAAGAATATAATATTAATCAAGTATAAGCATAGTATATAAATATAATTTCAAATAAGAAGATTAAATTTCTATAAAAAAATATAAATATTTTCAAAAAAATGGAATAGTTTAACTTTCAGTTTGAAAAATTAATGTTTCATTCAGAGAAAAATTTTGGGCAAAGGTAAATAGTTTTCAACAAAACAAAAAAAAAATAATTTTCAGCAAAACAGTTCAATTTTGAACAATAGAAAATGTTTTTCAACTAAAACGATTAATCATCAATCAAGAAAAAAAATTATTTTTAAACAAATTAGTTCAACTCTCAACTAATTAGTTCAATTTTCAACCAAATAAGACAAATTATCAACAAAAAATATAATAGTTGAGATTACATTAAAAAAATATTGGTATTTTAAACAAAAAATAGTTGAATTAAATAAAAAAAAGACGAATAACATTTTGTTCCTATTCCGCGAAAGCCCTTCTACTAAAATTTGAAAATTAAACCCTATTATTATTTCACTTCACAATAAATCTAATTTTAGAAATTTTGAGCAGTGACAAAAACTGAAAATTGCATTTGCCCAAGTATCGAGAAAAAAATTCAAAAACTAAATTCAACAAACTTTAAAAATAATTATTCTTCCTTTTAAAAATAATAAGTTTAACATTGCCGGCTCTGGACTTTTTTACTAGCCTCTCTGGCACGTTTATTCAATTTTCTTTTTTTTTTTACAATTTGCTTATTTATAACTTTTATTCATAAAACTTTTTTTTCCTGTCGAGAATTATCAAAAATAGTATAAATACTTTTCTGTTTTATTATTTCAGATAATAAATATTATAAAATAAAATAATAATCGTGCGTATTTTTTTTCTGACAAGAACAAAATTACATAAAATATCTGCAGTCAGATAATCAATTTAAACGCATTCTTGGATCTTTGAGGGTGTTCTGCATTTTAAAAAAGCAATGTATTCAACTAAGATTAAACTCTTAACAAAGTATTGGCATGCCTTTGTGCAGTGAGAGAAGTTGAGAATGATTCATTAATGCAATTTATATTCAACTGGCATACATTTTCTTATCTCTAATATATTAGGTAATAAAAGGACAATGAAAGCGATTATTAAAAGTCGAAATATATAACATTTTCAGGAAAATAAATAAATGTTTAACTTTAAAAAATGTCTACTAAAAAGAAATTAATTTTCACCCGAAAAGGACGAATTTTCAACCACAAAAAATTAATTTGCAACCAAACAGTTGCATTGACAAAAAAATGACCTTATCAAAATAGTTTAATTTAAAACCCAAAAGGCCAATTTTTTAGAAGAGAGTTGAATTTTCAATCTTAGAAGTTAAATTTTTAACAAAAAAATTCATTTGCAACCAAGAAAGATGAATTTTCTGTAATAAAAGATACTTCATCCACCAAAAGACAAATTTTTAACCAGTTGAATTAACCAAAATTTTTTTTATCAAAATAGTTCAATCCTCAACCAAATAAAAGATTTTTCAATCAAAATGGAACCGTCCAATTTTAAGTTTAAAAATTAATTTAAAAAAACCTTCAACCAGTAAAATTCAATCAAACAAGATAAATTTTTAACCAAAGAGTTGAATCCTAAATCAAAAAGACAAATTTTCTACCGAATAGTTAAATCTTCGAATTATCAAAGATACATTTACAAAAAAAAAAGAAAGTCAAATTTTCAGATAAAAAAAATTCATTTTTAACAACAAAATTATTTTTCACAGAAAAGTTACATTTTCAACCAAAGAGGTAGTTGAATTTGCAAGCTGACAACATCATTTTTCAACAAAAAAGTATATTTTTAACCGGATAATTTAATTTTCATAAAGCAATTTAATTTTTAACCAAGTATTTAAATTTTCAACCAAAAATATAAATTTTCAACAAAATTGTTTAACTTTCTACGAAATTGTTGAATTTCCAAACCTAAAATGTGAAAGCTTAACAAAAAATGTTGCATTTTTAACCAAAAAGGATACATTTTTTAACAAGAAGATTATTTTTCTACCGAAAAAGACGAATTTTTCACAAAATAATCAAATTTTAAACTAAAATTATGAATATTAATAAAACAAAAAAAAATTCAACAAGAAAATTCAATATTGAACCCAAAAGTTGATTTTTTAACCAAGAAGATTAATTTTCTATAAATGGAATAGTTAAATTTTCAACCAAAAAAAAAAGAATTTTTATTAAAGTATAATAGGCTTTTTATTCAAAAATAATTGGATTTTCTTATTGGGTTCTATTAATTCAATACAAAATCAGTCAGCATAGACAAAAAAATGATGAATAAAATTTCCATTTTTCTATCTAATATTTTCAAAGTATTAATTTATTGATAGAAGTTATTAAGAAAATTGTATTATCTTTTGACTACTTTTTTTTAATTCATTCTTATCGATTAAAAAGTATTTTATTACATTTTTGGATAAGTTTTCATCTTCTTTGGTCAACCTTCCTTGATAAAAATTAAACTGTTTTTTTTTTTAAACATTTTTTTGAATTAAAGTTCAATAATTTGATTCAAAATTTGTTTCTTTTTTGACTAAAAATGTTTGTTACTGCACAGTTATCTTTTTGGTTTAAAAATTCATCTCATTCTGTAGAAATTTCATCATTTTTTGGTTTAAAAAAGCAACTGTTTGGTTAAAAATTAACCTTTTTCTGTTGAAAATTAAATTTTTGAGAAAATTCACCTTTTTGTGTAGAATATAAATTTTTGGGTTAAAAAAGCAACTGTTTGGTTGTTTCCCATATGAAAATTGAACCAATTAATATTGTTTAATTACAAAATTCAACTATTCAAATACAAATGTTCAGAAACGAAAAAACTATAAACTAAAAATTAATTTTTAAAAAGTTGTACTAACATTTCATCCAGTCTTTTAACCATTTAGATAAAAAAATATGTAATTTGTTTAAAATTCGTCTTTTTTTAGTAGAATATCAATTTTTAGATTATAAATCCAACTGTTATTTATTTTTTTTGTTAAATATTAACAATTTTAGTTGAAAAATCTTTTTTTTTTTTTGTTGTTAAAAATTAATTTTTTAATTGAAAATTTAACTATTGTGTTAAAAATTCGAATTCTCAGATTAAGAATTGACCTATTTAATAGAAAATTCGTATTTTTTGCTTGAATATTCCACCATTTGGTAGAAATTTAATTAGTTTTTAGTTTATATTTTTTTTCAATTCTAAATTTTTTAACTAGAAAGTTAAATTTGGTAATTTAACTTTTTAGTTTAAAAAAAATTAGAATTGAAAAAAAATATTAATTAAAAATAATTAAAATAAAATTTGGACTAAACATTGCATCCACTGTTTAAACTATTTAGTTAAAAAAATCTTTTTCTTTTGAAAATTAACTTTTTGTTGCAAATTCGTATTTTCTTGTTTGTAAACTCAACAATTTGACAGTAAAGTTGAACTATTTGGTAGAAAATTAATATTCTTGATTTTAAAATTCAATTATTTTATCAGAAATTCGATTTTTTCATTGAAAATTAAGTTTCTTATAAGAAAATTTAACTATTGATCTGTTTCACTTAAAAAAATTCATGTATTTAGTTTAAAAAATTTAGAAACGAAAAAAATATTACCTAAAAATTAATCAAATAAAATCGGAACTCTGCAGACATTTTTCACGATTAATGAAGTTAAAAAATTCGAACTCTAGAAACAATAAAAATTGAGCGATTACAGTTTTTCGATAAATTGAACTCTTCATAAATTGGAACTTAATTTATTTTTATTTCATAATCTTCAAAAACCTACATGTGGTTAAAAATTTTTAAAAATTATTGTTGAACTTTTTTCAAAAGTTCTGAAGGTTTTTTAAAATTATTAAAATTTTTTCTGAAATCTTAAAAATAAAAAAAGTGCTGATTAATAAAAATACTTCCTTAAAATTTTCCAGATTCATTTTATATAATTTTGGAAATATTTTTCAATCTGTTTAAATGTGATCTTAAAAATAATGTTTCAAAAGGAAAAAATAATTTTTTATTTTGCTAGAAATCTTAAGAACATTTTTTTCTAATTCTTTTGAAGCCTTTCACAATTCTTAAAAACCTTCTAAATTTTTCGTTCAAAATCTGCAAAAAAAAACTATAGTTTCTTTTAAATTTCGTTTAAATTATTTTAAATGATTTCAAATTGTACATTAATTTTGAATCTTTTCAAAACTTCTAAATTTCTCCTCAAATTAGTCGAATTTTTCCTAGAAATAATAGACGTTCAACATTTATTTATACATCAAAATTTAATAATTTTATTTACAAATTAAAATTTTTCAAATAGAACAATTACAATTGTAACGTTCAGAGTTTTTGTTTTGTTAGTTTTGAATAATTATTTTCTAATTACTGATTTTGAATGAAGTCAAATAATTATAAATATAAAGCAATTAATTTTGTCTTGAATAAAAAATTTTTAATTTTCAAATTTTAGACTTAAACAATATTTGAAATTTAATTTAATGTTTTGGGTCCTAAATTGTCGATTTCAAACGCTTTTAATTTTTTATGCTAAAAACTAAATTTGTAAAATTTCCGGCCAAAAATTAAATTCACTGTCATTCCCCAGCCTGAAAATTCCTTTAAAAAAAACCAGCATGCGAAAAACAAAAATAAAAAGAGTAGATTTTTGAATAAATTGGAAAAGATAAGCTGTAATTCTTCTAAAATGTCAAAAATAAACAGAACTTTTAGACTATCTGACAAATTTATGAAATTTTTATGAAAATCTGTAAAGTTTATTCACGAGCTTAAGCTTCTAAATTTTTTTTTGGCTTTCTCATAATTAAGATCAGTTTATTTATATGAAACGAGTTGCAGTTTCGAAATAGTGAGGAAGGTTACGGAGCATCTTGTTAAAAAAGAAGATAAAAAGTTGCAGATCATGCAACAAATGCACGAGAAGTGCGCGTGACTATCTTTAAATTCTACGACAAATAATTTCAACTATAAAAACCGTTGAAGATGATCTTTCATAACCTGGGAATTTTTTGAAAAAATCCGCAGAAAAGGGAATTTCCAAAATATTGGTATCCCCAAGATACTAATATATATTTTAAATATTAAACTATATTTTTTTAATTATTTCCCTTGTTTGATTAATGCATTTATCTCTGTAAAAATGTGTTTATTACAAATTTAATTTGTGTTTCGACTTGAATAATTTCACATAACGAAACTGTTTTTTTTTCACTCTTTGTGAAAATTTAAACGAATTCAAACTATTATTATTTTTTTTTTTATCGAAATAAGAAATTAAATTTAATCGAAGTAGATAATTAGGCAGAAAATTCTTACCGTGACGATAACTCCAATAGTAAAGCATACGAATCCAAGGATTATGAATAATATGCCACGACCTCTGGCAAAATCGGGTCCAACTGAAGATACTTTTCGGCAATGCGGACATCGAGCCAAAGCATTGTTTAGTGTATTAAACTATAAAATAAATATTCAAATTTAAGAGATTAAATGCAGAATAAATTTCAGTTCCTCTTTAACGTCCAATTTTCAAATTCAACTACAAAATTCTTGGGAAATAAAAAAAAAAAAAACAGAATCTAACGATCAAATTTGGCACATGGACACATGTTTTATGTTAGTGATTTTCACAGGAAATTAGAGTCTTCGAAAAAGAATTTTAACATAAAATCATAAAGTTTTGAGAAATTAACATTTCTGAACAAAATTTAGTTCGTAGTAGTTTTTTCATCGCAAACAATAGCATTTTTAAACAAAAATCATCAAGATTTCCAAGAGATTAGGTTAGATTTTCAAGGTTCATAATTTTGTGGTTACAGTGACATTTTACATCGAAAATTGATATTTTTAAACAAAAATAATTATAATTTGAACAAGATGTAGAATCCTTAAACATTTTTGCATTATATTACTTTTTTTCGTCGGAAATTGGTATTGTCAATTTAAAAAATTAGATTTTAAAGAAAATTTACAAGAAAGATTTAATTTTTTTACAATTGTGGGGGAAGCTAGCGGTTATTAATTGAAATTTCGGAAAAGATTTACAATTTTTGAACAATTCAGGGTTATGTTCACTTTTTTTCACAGAAAATTGGTTATCTTGAACAAAATTATTGGAATTTCAAAGAAGATTTACAAATTGAAACAAATGATGTTAAATTATTTTTGTGTTTTTCGTCGTTAATTATCATTATTAAAAAACATTAAATTTCAAAGTATATTTTTGATTTTCAACAATTTTAGGTTATGTTAGCGTTTCACGCCGAAAATAGGTAATATTACTAATAATTTATTAGATTTTAAACATGAAAAATTTAACATTTTTTAACAAAAATCATTATATTTTCAAGGTTCATAATTTTTTGATTACAGTGACATTTTACGTCGAAAATTGATATTTTTAAACAAAAATAATTATAATTTGAACAAGATATAGAATCCTTAAACATTTTTGCATTATATTACTTTTTTTCTTCGGAAATTGGTTTTGTCAATTTAAAAAAATGAGATTTAAAAAAAAATTCATAACTTTTCAACAATTTTAGGTTGTGATGACGTTTCACATCAGTAATCGGTATTTTTAGTAAAAAAAAAAACAACTAGATTTCAAGAAAAGAATTTTTTATACAATTTTGATTAAGCTAGCGTTTTTCAATATAAATCTCGCAAAATATTTGCAATCAATAATTCAAGGTTATGTTAACTTGTTTTTTTTTTTTTTAGATAAAATTGGCCATCTTAAACAAAAATAATGAAATTTCAAAAAGATTGACCATTTGGAACAATTGATGTTACGTGTTTTCGTCCTTAATTACCGCTATTTAAAAAAAAATTAGATTTCAAAGCATATTTACAATTTTCATCAATTTTAGTTTAAGCTGAAAATAGGTATTATTAATAATAGAACATTAGATTTTAACAGTTTTGGATTATATTAGTTTTTTTCGTCCAAATTTGGTATTTTCAATTTTTAAAAATTATATTTCATAGAAGACGCAGAACTTTTTAACAATTTTATGTTACGCTCACAGAAAATCGGTTATTTTAAACAAAATTATTGGAATTTTAAAGAAGATTTACAATTTGGAACAATTGATGTTACATTATGTTAATTTATTTCGTCGGTAATTATTATTATTAAAAAAAATTAGATTACAAAGAATATTTACCATTTTGTATAATTTTAGGTTATGTTAGAGCTTTAGACTAAAAGCAGGTATTATTAATAATAAATTATTAGATTTTAAACATTAAAACATTGAAATTTTTAAACAAAAATCATTAGATTTTGAAGGCTCATAATTTTTTAATAATTTTAGGTTAGTTTGACATTTTATACAGAAAATTTGTATTTAAAAAAAAAATGTAATTTCAAAAAATTTCAGAATCTTTTCACAGTTTTGGATTATATTAGTTTTTTTACGTCGGAAGTTGGTGTTTTAAATTTAAAAAAATTATATTTCATAGAATGTACACAGATTTGCAACAATTTTAGGTTGTTAGCGCTTTGCGCTGAAAATATGTATTATTAATAATAAATTATCAGATTTTAAACATAAAAACATTGAAATGTTGAAAGAAAAATCGTTAGATTTTGAAGGTTCATAACTTTTTAATAATTTTTTGGTTACAGTGACATTTTCCATAAAAAATTGGTATTTTCAAACAAAAATAATTAGAATTTGAGCAAAATTTAGAATCCTTGAACAGTTTTGGATTATGTTAGTACTTTCCGTCGGAAATTGGTATTTTCAATTTTCAAAAATTAGATTTCAAAGAAGATTTACAACTTTTGCAACAATTTTAGGTTATGTTGGGGTTAAGAAAAAATAGTTTTTTTAGTAAAAAAAAAATAATTTACGATTTGGAATGATTGATGTTACGTTCTGTTAGTGTTTTTCGTAGGTAATTATAATTATTTAACAAAAACTAGATTAAAAAAATATTTACCATTTTTAAATAACTTTAGGTTATGTAGCTGTATTTTGGCTGAAATTGTTATCTTTAAATTTATATACAAATTTTTGTTCAAAGTAATAAAATTTAAATATTTACGGATTCTGTTAATGTTTATCATCGGAAATATAGATTTTATACAATTTTAAGTTACGTGAGCCTTTTATTTCGAAAATTAGTACTTCCAAACAAAAAAATAATTATAATTTGAACAAGATTTAGACTCTTTTAACAATTTTTTCTTATATTAGTTATTTTCTTCGAAAATTCGTATTTTAAATAAAAAAAAATAGATTTCAAAGAGAATTCACAACTTTTTTTAACAATTTTAGGTTATGTTATCATTTTAGTTTGACATTGAAAATTTATATTTTTGAACAAAAAGCTTAATTTAAACAAGATTTAGAATCTATCAAAAATTTGTGATTATGTTAGTACAATTAACTTTCAATTTCCTCCTATTTTCAACAGTTTAAAATTTGACTTTGGAAAATTCAACTCTTGGAAACTAAATTTTGGACGAATGATGAAAAATACCATTTATAAATATTGAAAACTAAAAAAAAAAAACTAATATTTTATTTAAAAACCAACTGTTTAAAATGTAATATTTACCACACTTTACCTGAGAATTAAATAAATAAAGATTTCAGCCCACACGAAAAATTTGAAAAAAGTCGATTTTTCACAAGCGAAAATGAAAAAGGAGGAAAGAAAAAGAGAGACAATCTCCAAATCTCATTTCTTCTTTTTCTCTCTCGTCTTTTCTTTTTCTTTTTTAAAATCATATCACAGTTATCATATTCTTCATATTCTCATTAAAAAATGTGTAAATTCTTTTAAAAAATGAATAACAAAAAAATTTTAAGTTAAATAAACAAGTAAATCAATTCTTATTAACATATTTTTATTTGCTCAAAAAATGAGAAAAATTAAAAATAAATTTTAGTTTCTATTTAGTAACAATTTTGAAGGCGGTAATATTTTTTTTCAACCTTTTATCATAAATATTTCTTGAAATTATTATCATTTATGAAAAAAAAATAATAAATTTTCTTATTTTTTGGATTTTTAGCAAAAAAATGTAATACTATTTTCTATTTTTATTTTCGGGAAACAGAATAATTTTTTGGATCAAACATTTTTATTCTCATTCAGCATCCCCATATCTCGGGAGTGATTTTTGTTATGAAAAAAAAAAATTATTTTCGAAACAAAAAAAATTTTTAATCACTATCAAAAGCCAATTTTTTAGAACGAGTGAAATTTTCATCTGAAAAATCTCGGTCGATTTTATCAGGATTATCTAACATTTTCACATCAAACTTTATTCGCCCGTATTCAAAAATTTAATATCTCGGAAGAAATGATTTTATTTTATTTTTAAAATGAAAATTTTTGTTGTTGTCGCAATCAGCAGTCAAGCATGATCCATTTTTATATTTTCACATTTACATTTATTGGGAGATAACATTTCGATAAAATCGAAAAAATCTCTTAAAATAATATTCATCCTGAAAGTACAAATTGAGAATAAGAAAAGACCAGATTTCTTTTTTTAATAAATACCAATCTTCTGCCAGATTTAGAACGGAAACAAAAAGTTCTATAAAATTCAAGACGACAGCAGGACAAAAAAAAATTAAAACAAAAAACTACACATTTTCCCTATTTTTTGGAAATTGTTTTTTTCGCGATTTAAGAAATAATATTAAAATAAGGCAAGAGCTTATTTAAATTTTGAATTCGAATAGTGCGTTGGTCAAATTTGATTATTAGACTCTTTTTTTTGTTTAATTTCTATGAATTTCGTAGTGCAAAAATAAATATTTTGAACATTTAATACATTTACATAAAATTTAAAAAATGGTAGTAAATTAAACGACAATTTTTAATATTTAATTCATTAAAAAAGAATATATATTCACACATTTTTTTAAAAGAAATGCTGATTGTCTGAGCCTAAGAGAGTCCCATTTTCCCGCGAAAAATTCAAAAAGGATACTTTTTGAAGACTATAAACCAATATTTACACTTTTCATAAGAAATTATATTCCGTTTTTAGTGTTATTTTAATTCTACGAGGAAAAATAAATATTTAAAAATATGCAATTACCGCATTGTTAAATTATTAATATATGTAAGTATGTGTTTTTTTTTTAATTTACATACCAAAAAAGTGTCATGACAATGAGCGCAGCAGACTCTACACATTCCTGGCATGGAAAGCACAGGCGGTGTCACAGGACTGGGCGCGAGGTTGATTATACGTTTGCAATTTGGCCTCGGACACGCAATCCGCTGTGATGAGCTTTTGCATATTAGGAGACAATTGCATGGACATCGTACGTATTTTTTTCCAGGAGGTGCATTCCTTATAGGCTGTTGAAAAAATATATATATATATGTTTAATTTTATTTATTTATCACTAGCTATTTTATAAATATAAACAATTTAAAAATCCACTAATAGGGTGTCTACTCAAATACTGGGATTTTTGTTTATTAGAATAAAAATATAAACATTTAAAAAATCCATTTATAGTTTGTCCAGTCAAATCCTAAGATTTGTATTCGTTATATTAAATATATAAACAATTTAGACACCTACTATTAGAGTGTCTATTCAAATCCTGGAATTTTTATTTATTGCATTTACAATATAAAAAATTTTTAAATCTATTAATAGTGTGTCCAGTAGGGCGTATCGAAAAAACAAAAAGTTGTTTGCGCGAAGTTTTAATAGCAATGAAAACTTTCTCTTGGCAATTTTTATTGACTTTGAATTACAAGAAAATATTTTAAAGTAATTTATAGCTGTTTATTAAAAAATATAATTAATTTTCGGTATATAAATTATCAGAAAAAAATAGTTAATAGCCAGTTGGTTTGTACATACATAGCAAAAAATTAATTTAATTCATTCTTTAATTTTAATTAAATAATTAATAGTAATAGCGAAAATAGGTAGCTGGGAAGAAAAGCTATCGATCATGGAAAGGAAAAAAGTATTAAGTGGTAAGAAGATTTTTATTGATCATGATCTCACCAG
>NC_046658.1:168823646-168907798 GCF_010883055.1 Belonocnema kinseyi | reverse complement strand
ACTCTAGATAAGTAGAGAAATGTATAATATGAGTGTATAGAGAACCATTATTGTTACTATTAATCCATATAGAGATTCTATTTTGTTTTAGTTGTCAAAAAACAAAATCCTTGAATGCAAGAGTGGATGGATAAGAAAAAGAAATGTAAACCAAGTCCAATTTTTCAAGGCCGTTGGGCTGAAAAATAAATAAATATCTATCTAAAAAGATAAGTTTTTTACCAAAAATAGAAGAGTTAAATTTTCAGAAGAAAAAATTAATTTCCCCTAAAAAAAAAAACAAATTTCAAACCAAAGCGATAAATTTTTCACTAAAAATATTAATCCAACTGGAATTGATGAATCTTAAAACAAAAAGATACATTTTTGACAAAAGAGTTTAATTTCAGCCAAGTAGTAAAATTGTTACCAAAAAAACGAATTTTCAACTAAAATAATAAATATTTTACTGTAAAACTTAAAATTTTTAACCAGAAAGATAAAATATCAAATACCAAGATTAATTTTGTACCAAAAACGACGATGAAAACCCCTGTTTAAAAAAACAAGAATCCAACGACCAAATTTGAACCACAATGAACAAACAAAATCAAAAAAAATCCTATTGTAATCTGAAAAAATAAAATAATAATTGGATTATTACAATAGGATTTTGTTTTGTTTCTTGTGGTCCAGATTTGGTCGTTGGATTCTTGTTTTTTTAAAGAAGAGTTTGCATCAATTTGATTATTGGATGTTAAATAGGATTCTTAATTTGGATTTTAATCCAATTTAAATTTCTTAAATTTTCAAAAACGACGAATTAAAAAAAATGCATGAATTTTGCATAAAATAGTTAAAATAACTAAAAAAGCTGAATTTTCAACCAAAAATGGATTAGTTAAATTTCCAGTTAAAAGATTAATTTTAAACGAAAAAAAAAACAATTTTCAACAAAGTAGTTTATTTTTAAATAAACAAAAAAATGATATTTAACAAAGTTGTTCCACTTTCAACTAAGTTAGTTTAATTTTTAATACAAAATATTAATTATCAACTAAAAATGTAATCGTTGATATTTTCATCTAGAACGATGAATCTTCAACTGGAATAGATGAATTTTAAACAAAAACTGTTAAATTTTCACAAAAGATGGTTTAAACTTATAACCAAACAGTTTTACATTCTACCAAAAAAATATGGTTTTTCAACAAAATGCATAAAATTTCAACCAATAGTTAAATTTCCAAGAAAAGAAAATCAATTTTATATCAAAAAAAGGAATAGGTAAATTTTCAGTTGAAAACATTAATATTCAACAACAATGAAAATAAAATTTCCAACCAAATAGTTCAAGCTTGAAATAAACATAAAAAACCAAAGACAAATTTTTGGTCAGAGTTTAACTGTTAACCAAGTAGTTACATTTCAAACGAAAAGGATGAATCTTCAACTAAAATGGTGAATAACTTAAACTTTTAAACCAAAATGGTGAACTTTCAAATAAAAAGATTAATTTTCTACAAAAAATGACGATATTTCAACAAAATTGATGAATTATCAATAAAATAGTTGAATTTTCAACTAAAAAATACAAATGTTCAAAAAGCAAAAAAATAAATTTTAAACCAAAAGTAGGATAGTTCAATTTTCACTTAAAACAATTAAATTTCAAAAACAAAATTTTTCAACCAGTGATGAATTTTCAACCAAGAAGATTAATTTCTACCAACAAAGACAAATTTTTAATAAAATACATTAATTTTTGACTTAAATGGTGGAATATTATAATAAAATAGTTACATTTTCAGTTAAAAAAATATTTTAAAAATAATTTTCAAAAAAATAGTTACATTTGTAAACAAAGTGATATCTTTTTAACTAAAATTATGAATCTTTAACCAAACAAATGAATTTTTATCCAAGAAAATTAATTTCTACCGAAAGAGACGAATTATCAACTAAAAACGATAAATCTTAAGCGAAAAAATGAGTAGTTAAATTTTTAGATAAAAAAAATAATGTTTCACCGTCAAGATTAATTTCCAACTAAAATTATGGAATATTTAATTGAAATAAACTTACACTTTCAGATAAAAAAAAAATTTTCAATAATATACCACATTTTTAAATTAAAGTAATGAATTTTCAATTCAAATGATAAATGCGACTGTAGCTAAAACACAAATCACTTTTTTTAAATTGACAATAAATATGAAAATAAAGAAAAATTGAATTTTTCTGCGATTAGAAATAAATTTCCGCTTTTTAAATTAATTTCCCGATTTTTTCTTAGGTTAATGAAGTTCCCGGTCAAGCCAGTTATTATGTCATTTAGGCATAAAAAAGTACCAGCGGAACCTATTGTGTGTTTAGATTTAAAAAGAAATTTTGTTTTGCCTTCTAAAAAATAAATCAACCCAATAATTATCCTATACAGCAAACAAACAATAATAAATCCTCTTAAATAATCCCCGATTAGATTTAATCTTTCATCCGAACGATATTTTTAGATGAGAGGAACGGAAAATATATTTCCACCACATCAAACTTGAGATGAAATCGATCAACAGACAATAGGGCGTAGCTTAAATGACCAATTTCAGAAAATAAAAGACCCTCGGCCCGTATTGTTTCGCTTTCTATCTAAAAAATAACTGTGTAAAATTTGGTCCCGATAAAAAGAAAATTCTGTTATTTTCTTTTACTTTTTCATTTTTTTATTTACGTAATAGTTTTTTTTATTTACTTCAAAATGATTAGTTGTATTAAAAAAATTGTTTCATTAAAAGTTGTATATCTCTATGAAATACATATTTTTGTTTCCAATATTTTTTTTAGATTAAACAATCCTTCTCGAAAAAAATAGAAAAAGGTTAAAAATTCAAATTTTTTGGATTTTTTACAAAATAAGTGAACTTTTTGAATTTTTCTTACTAGTGGATTCCCTATTTTGCCCTCTAAGACCCTTGACTGGTTGTTTCTATTGGTTATACAAAATTGCACCAAAATTATTTTTAAAAAAAAGTCGAATGTCATTTTTTTTAAACCCTGGTGGAAATTTTTTTACCAAAAAAATACGAAAAATTAGTTTTATTTTTATAGAAAAATATAAATTAACATGATAAATTACAACAAAAATTACAGGAAAATAGAACTTTTTTTTATTTGGACGAATTGGTCAAAATAATAGACAAAGGATCTTAAAAAAAAGCTGTCAAAATCTCGTGACGTGGTTTTTAAACGGCCAATTATTTTTACCAAATTTTATCAAATGTTTTTAATTGTCAAAAATGGTTTAATATTTTTCATAGAGCAATTTTGGAAGAATTTCTCGAAATTTTGGTTTTATCCTATTTTTCGTTGAAAATTAAAAAATTTTGTTAAAATATCATCCTGTTTGGTTCAAAATTTAAAGATTGTGTTGAAAATTCGTCTTTTTGCTTGAAAATTCATTTATTTTGTAGACATTTCCAATTTTCATTTGAAATACAAATGTCTTGTAAAAAGTAATCTGCTTCAGTTTAAAATGATTGTTTTTTTATTGAAAATTCAACTGTCTTGTAAAAAATTCGTATTCTCGGGTCGAAAATTCCACATTCTGATAGAAAATTTGACAATTTAATCGAAAGTTGAACTATTTTACTGAAAATTCATTTTTTAGTTGAAAATTCGTATCGCTTTTAGCAGAAAATTTATTATTTTGGTTAAAAATGTTTATTAATTTCTTTTTTCAAGATTCCTCTTTTCTGGTAGGATGTCATTTTTGTTAAACAATCCAACTGTTTGGTTGAAAATTAATCTGTTTCAATCAAAGATTCAATTCTTTTATTGAAAATTGGTTTATCTTGGTTAAATTTAACTGTTTTTGATTTGAAATAAATTTTTTTTTCAAAATATCAAATATTACATTTTTTCCAAAATTCATATCTTTGTAGATTGAAAATTAATCTTTTTAACTAAATATTGAAGTATTTGGTTGAAAATTCAACTTTTATGTAGAAAATATATTCTTTTAATGGCAAATGATTTTTTTTCATTTAAAATTTAACTGTTACATTTTTGGATAAAAAATGGTATTTTCAAGTTTAAAAAGTCAACCATTTGATTAAAAATGTATGTAATTTGTCGAAACTACGTCTTTTTTAATCCTTACCCTTTTTTTTAAATTTAACTTGAAAATTTTAAGTTCATGTTCCAATTTCATCGTTAGCATCTTGTTTCTTTTTTTTTAATTTCCGAGGGCGTCAAAATTAAATTAGAATGTTCATAATTAAATAATTAAATAACTGTTAAACATTTTTTAAACTTGAAAATTCAATTTCTGCAAATAAAAGAAAATTAGAATTTTGAAAATTAATTATTCAACTGCTAAAGATGGTAGAAAATAGGAAATTTAATTGTTGATAATTCAATTTTCAACAGTTCAACTTTCCCCTTTTGAAAACGAAAAAAAGTTAAATTGCTGAATAACAGTTCAATTTTCAACTTTTAGAAATTTGGGAAATTTTAAAATTGACCATTCAAGTGCTAAAAATGGTAGGAAATAGAAAATTTAGCTGTCGAAAATTCAATTTCCAACCGGTCAATTTTCCAGTGTTGAAAATTTAAGAAATTGGAAATTTTAAAATGAAACTGCTAAATATTGTAAGAAATTTCACTGTTAAAAATACAATTTTCAACAGTTCAATTTTACACGTTGAAAATTTAAAAAAAAAACTTTAAATTAAAGAAAATTCAATCGCCTAAAATTGTAAATTCACCTGTTGAAATACAATTTGAATTTTTCTTCCATTTTGAAAAATTACATTTTCAATTGTTGAAAATGCATAAGTTAAATATCCAACTGTTGAAAATTTTTAAAAGGCGCATTTTTATTTAAAAAACAAGTACAAAAAATGTTAAATTAATATAAGATTGCATGCGAATTTAATAAATAATATTTTGGCAGAATAATTTCCACCCAACGGACTCAGTAATTTATGAGATTTAAACAAAAAATCCCATTTTTATCATCTCCTTGTAAAATTTAGATATTTTTATTTCTAGTATTTTCGGAAAAATACTAATCTGAATTAGAATTAAATAAATAATATGGGACTAAATTGAATATTCACTTGAAAAACAAGAAATATTTTTGAAGTACCAATATATTTTTTCTAATCCAAATTATTCTTCTTTCACAGTTTTTACACAAAAAGTTAAAAATTTGATAAGGACACAAATTAAAAAGCTAAACATTGAAAATTGAAAATCCAACTTCTAAAAATTATTGGTAATTCAACTATTGAAAATTAAATTTTCACAGGTTTAACTTTCATTTGTTGAAAATTGAAGAAAATTCAACTGCTGAAAATGGTAGAAAATTTAAAAATCAAATGTTGAGAACTCAATTAAAAAATGAGTTTGTAAGTGTTCAATATTCAACTGCTGTAAATTGAAAATTCAAATGTTCAAAATTTAAGAAAATTAAAATTCAACTGTTAAAAATTTTAATGTTCATTTTCTTCAATTTTCAATAGAGGAATTTTTAATTATTTAAAAATTAAGAAAGTTCCCGGAAATGAAAAATTCTACTGCTGAAAATTTTACGAAATGAGAAATTTAACTGTTAAAAATTCAATTTTCAATTTTTAATAGTTAAATTTTTAACAACTGAAAACTGAAGAAAATTAAAAATACAATATTTAAAAACTCAATTGTTGCAAGTTCAATTTTTATTTTTATTCTTTTTTGTTTTAACAATTTAATTTTCTGCAACCTAAGATTTACAAAAAATTCAAGAAAATTGAGCATTCTATTTTATATAGTTGTAAGTTGCATTTTTTATTGTTGAATATTTAACTGCTGAAAACTGAAAATTAAAATGATGAACATTTGAGAACATTAAAAATTGTGTTAAAAAATTAAGAAAGTTGAAAATTAACACAAATTCCAAATTCAACTGTTGAAAATGTACGCAAATTGAAAATACAACTTCCGATAAATATAGAATATTAAAATTTCCGACTGCTCAAAATTGTAAGAAATAGGAAACTCAACAGTTGAAAATTTAGTTTTAAATTTTCTTTAATATATAGCAATTTAATTTTCAATAGTTCAATTTTGAATCATTACAAGTTTAAAAAATTTGAAAATTAGAAATTTGACTGCTAAAGATTTTTAGAAATTTAACTGTTAAAATTCAATTTTCAACAGTTCAATTCTCCACTGTTGAAAATTTAAAAAAAAATGTAGTCACTGAAAATCGTAGGAAATTAAAAATTCAACTGTGAAAATTCAATTTCAATTTTTCTTCAATTTTGAACAGTTGAATTTCAACTGTTGAAAATTTAGGATAAAATCGAATTTTTGTTTAAAAAACAAGTATTAAAAATTTTATATTTACATATTCCTAAATGAGAATTTAATAATAATCCAGGAAATAAGCAAATTTAAATTTATTTTTTCTTGAATTTATAACAGTTCAATTTTCAACAGTAGAAAATTTAAAAATTAATTATTAAAAATTCAAATTTCAACAAGTTCAATGTTCTACTGTTAAAAATGTAAGAAAATTGAAAACTCAACTATTAAAATTCTATTTTAAGTTTTCTTCCTTTTCACAGTTAAATTTTAAACTTTGAAAATTTGAGAGAATTGGAAATTTAAGTGTTAAAAATTCAACTTTAAACCATTCAATTTTCCTATGTTGAAAATTTACGAAAATGATAAATTCAAAGAAAATCAATTGCTGAAAGTTCGAGAAAATTAAAAAAAAAAATTGAAATTCAAGTGCTAAAAATTGTAGGAAATAAGAAATTTAACTGTTAAGAAATTCAATTTTCTACCGTTGAAAATTTCTCAAAAATTAAAAACTAATGAATATTTAATTGCTTTCATTTAGAACAGTTCAATTTTCAACTTTAAAAATGCGAGAAAATTGGAATCTTAACTGCTAAAAATTGTAAGGAGTAGAAATATTAACTGTTAAAAATTCAATTTTTCACTGTTGAAAATTTGAGAATATTAAAAATTAAAGAAGACTGAAATTTTAAATGCTTCCATTTTTAACTATTGAAATTTTAAAAAAAATAATTTGGAATTCAACGGCTAAACATTGTAAGAAATAGGAAATTTAATTGTTAAAAATTCAACTTTAAACAATTCAATTTTCCTATCTGGAAAATTTACGAAAATTATAAAATAAAATCAATTGCTGAAAGTTCCAGAAAATTGAAATTCAAGTGCTAAAAATTACAGGAAATAGGAAATTTAACTGTTAAAAATTCAATTTTCAACCGTTCTACTTTATCCTATTAAAAATATAAGAAGATTAAAAATTAAAAATTCAATGTGCTGAAAATTGCAGAAAATTGAACATTCAACTATGCAAATTCTATTTTTAGTTTTCCTCCTTTTGGCAGTTCAATTTTCAACTTTGAAAATTCGACAAAATTAAATATTTATCTGCTAACAATTGTAGAAAATAGGAAATTAAACTATTAGAAATTAAAATTTCAACAGGTTAATTTTTCACTGTTGAAAATTTAAGAAATTCCAAAATTGGAAATTCAACTGCTAAAAATTGTAGAAAATAAGGAACTTATGTCTTAAAATTTTAATTTTTAACCGTTCAATTTTCCACTGTTGACAAATATTAAAAATTTGACAAAATTGAAAGTTCAACTGCTAAAATTTGTAGGAAATTTAACTGTTAAAAGTTAAGTTTGAAATTTCCGACAGCTCAGTTTTCCCCTGTTTAAAATGTAAGAAATTTTTTTTTTTAATTCTGTATAACAAACAAGTATCTAAAATATATTAACATAATTCTAAATGTGAATTTAATAAATAATTTTTTTCTGAAAATTGCATTTTAATAGTTATAAATTGAATTTTTTACTCTTAAATATTCAAGTGCTGAAAATGAATGAACTGTTCGAAATTTCGGAATTTGGAAATTCAACTGGTATAAATAGTACGAAATGGGAAATTTAACTTTTAGCAAATCAATTTTCAGATGTTAAATATTCCACTGTTGAAAATTACAGAAAATTCTATGCCTGAAAATTGTAGGAAATTGAACATTCAAAAGTTGAAATTCAATTTTAATTTCTCATTTTTTTTTAACAGTTCAATTTTCAACTTTGAAAACTTCACTGCTGAAAATTGTAGGAAATACAAAATTTAATAATTCATTTTTCGGCAGTTCAATTTTCCATTGTTGAAAATTCAAGACATTTTAAAATTTGAAATTTCACTCAACTATTAAAATTCTATTAAAATTTTTGTTTTCAATTAAAGAAAATTCAATTGATGAAAATTGTATGAAATTGAAAATTCAACTCTTCAAATTCTATTAAAGTTTTTCATCCATTTCAAATAGTTCAATTTTCAACTTTAAAAATTCGAGAAAGTTAATTGCTAAACATTTTTGGAAATAAGAAATTTAACTGTTAAAAATTTAGTTTTCAACAGTTCAATTTTCCAATGTGAAAAATTAAAGAAAATTCAATTGCTGAAAATTGTAAGAAATTTTAAATTTAATCTTTGAAATTCTTGTTTAATTTTTCTTCCATTTTTAGTTTATTTTTAGTCCGTTAAAGTTCAATTTTCAACTTTAAAAATGAGATAAAATTGAAAAGTCGACTTCTAAAAATGGTAGGAAATAGGACATTTATATGTTAAAAATTCAATTTTGCTCTGTTGAAATTTTAAGAAATTTTAAATTTTGAAATTCAACAGCTAAAAATTTTTGCGATATAGGAAATTTAACTGCTAAAAAATAAATTTTCAAAAGCTCAATTTTCCACTGTTGTAAATTTAATGAAATTGAGAATTAAAGAAATTTGTATGAAATTGAAACCTCTACTATTAAAATTCTATTTTAATTTTTGTTTTCAAATAAAGAAAATTCAATTGCTGAAAATGGTATAAAATCAAAAATTCAAATTTTCAAAGTCTATTCAAATTTTTCTACTATTACAAACAGTACAATTTTCAACTTTAAAAATTCGAGAAAATTGGAAAATTAATTGCTACAAATTTTGGGAAATAAAAAATTGTAAGAAATTTTTAATTTAACTTTTGAAATTCTTTTTTAATTTTTCTTCATTTCTAGTTCGTTAAAGTTCAATTTTCAACTTTAAAAATGAGAGAAAATTGAAAATTCAACTCTTAAAAATGGTAGGAAATAGGAAATTTATGTTAAAAATTGAACTTTCCACTGTTGAAAATTTAAAATTGGAAATTCAACAGCTAAAAATTATGGGAAATAGGAAATTTAACTGCTAAAAATAAATTTTTAAGAGTTCAATTTTCCACTTTTGTAAATTTAATGAAATTGAAAATTAACGAAAATTCAATTGCCGAAAATTGTAAGAAATTTTAAATTTAACTTTTGAAATTCTTGTTCAATTTTTCTTCTATTTTTAGTCCGTTAAAATTCAATTTTCAACTTTGAAAATTAGAAACCTCAACTATTAAAATTATATTTTAATTCTTCTGTTCAATTAAAGAAAATGCAATTGTTGAAAATTCTATAAAATTGAAAAATTAATTGCTAAAAATGTTAGTAAATAAAAATTTAACCGTTAAAAAATAAATTTTGAAGAGTTCAATTTTCCACTCTTGTAAATTTAATGAAATTGAAAATTAACGAAAATTCAATTGCCGAAAATTGTAAGAAATTTTAAATTTAACTTTTGAAATTCTTGTTCAATTTTTCTTCTATTTTTAGTCCGTTAAAGTTCAATTTTCAACTTTGAAAATCAGAAACCTCAACTATTAAAATTATATTTTAATTTTTCTGTTCAATTAAAGAAAATGCAATTGTTGAAAATTCTATAAAATTGAAAAATTAATTGCTAAAAATGTTAGTAAATAAAAATTTAACCGTTAAAAAATAAATTTTCAAGAGTTCAATTTTCCACTTTTGTAAATTTAATGAAATTGAAAATTAACGAAAATTCAATTGCTGAAAATTGTATAAAATTAAAAATTCTTATTTAATTTTTCTTCCATTTCAAATAGCTCAATTTTCAACTTTGACAATTCGAAATTTAATTGATAAAAATTTTGAAAAATATGAAATTTAACTGTTAAAAATTTGGTTTTTTCAACAGTTCAATTTTCCACTGTGAAACATTAAAGAAAATTAAAAATTAAAGAAAATTCAATTGCTGAAAATTGCAAAAAAATTTTATTTAACTTTTGAAATTCTTGTTTAATTTTTCTTCTATTTTTAGTTTATTTTTAGTCCGTTAAATTTCAATATTCAACTTTCGATAAAAATGGTAGTAAATAGGAAATTTATATATTAAAAATTGAATTTTCCACTGTTAAAATTTTAAGAAATTTTAAAATTGGAAATTCAAAAACTAAAAATTTATGCGATATAGGAAATTTAACTGTTAAAAAATCATTTTTCAAGAGTTCAATATTCCATTTTTGTAAATTTAATAAAACTAAAAATAAAAGAAAATTCAATTGCTAAAAATTGTATGAAATTGCAAATTCAACTCTTAAAATTCTATTTTAATTTTTCTTCCACTTCAAATAGTTCAATTTTCAACTGTGAAAATTGGAAATTTAAGTCCTAAACATTTTGGAAACTAGAAAATTTAACTGTTAAAAATTTAGTATTCAAATGTTCATTTTTTCATCGTGGAAAATTGAAAATTAAAGAAAATTCAATTGCTGAAAATTTTTTTAAATTTTTCTTCCATTTGTAGTTTGTGTTTAGCCCGTTAAAGTTCAATTTTCTCTCATTTTTAAAGTTGAGAATTGAACTTTAACGGACTAAAAATAAACTAAAAATGGAAGAAAAATTAAAAAAGAATAGGAAATTTAATTGTTAAAAATTTATTTTTCAAACGTTCAATTTTCTACTGTGGAAAATGGAAAATTAAAGAAAATTCAATTGCCGAAAATTGTAAGAAATTTTAAATTTAACTTTTGAAATTCTTGTTTCATTTTTCTTCCATTTTTAGTCCGTTGAAGTTCAATTTTCAACTTTTAAAATGAGAGAAAATTGAAAGTTCAACAGCTAAAAATTGTGGGAAATAGAAAATTTAACTGTCAGAAAATAAATGTTCAAGAGTTCAACTTTCCATTTTTAAAAAAATTGAAGATTAAAGAAAATTTAATTGCTGAAAATTGTATAAATTTGAAAATTCAACTCTTAAAATTCTATTTCAATTTTTCTTAAATTTTTAATAATTCAAATTTTAACTTTGAAAATTCGATAAAATGGGAAATTTAATTTGCTAACAATTATACAAAATTTGTAACTTTCAACAGTTAAATTTTCCACTTATAAATTTAAGAAAGTTGAAATTTCAAAAAATATAATTGCTGAAATTTCGAGAAAATGGAAAAATTCACCTGTTGAAAATTGAAGAAAAAATACAATTTTGTACAAAAAAAAACATGTATTTAAAATGCTATATTTACAAAGCTTGCATGAGAATTTAAAATAATGTTTCAGTAAATAATTCTCATAGAACTGACTGTCAACAACTGACGAGATTTAAAAGAAAATGACCATTCTTATCATCTCCTTGTATAATATAGATATATTTCTATCTGGTATCTCGAGAGGATCAACAATAAGTACTAATGTAAAAAACATTTGAAAAAATAAGAAATATTAAAAAAAAATAATTTCTACTCAAAACAAATCTCCTTTCAGAATCTCTGCATAAAAAGCTCTTTTGTTTAGGCAAAAAAATAAAATTTGCCGAACATTTAAGTTGACCAAAAATCTTTTGGCTATTCTTTCGAGTCTAATTTAAGCCATAAATAAAAGAAACGATTAAAAACAAAATTGGATCACAAAGGAAAATGAAAGCAGACAGGCACAGAAATATTAGGAATATTATTTTTGTATCTAGAAAGGGAAAGGGAAAATCTGATGGAAAAATAAAAGTAAAACATACTGTGGCTTCATTGCACTGATTGCACTTGACTACGTGTTGTTCTCGTTTGCCAGAAATGTCTATCATTGCCTGACAAACCCTGCAGGTGACCATTGGCAGGCCACCTTGACTAGCATTAGGGTAGTTGACAAACGGCGGAGGCAGTTCATCCGGCCCGATCGGGGAAACTGTGTTTACGTTCGCCTCTGCGTTCACATTCGGCTGAACGTCTTCTACAAGCAGAACAAAAAACCCAGTCCTTGGTTATATTCTCCGAAAGTCTCGACAGCTCCGAAAGCTCTTGTCAAATGTCTATAATATTTACCTGTAATTTCGTTCATGTAGGGCCGCGCAAAAGCAGAATCTCCTCCCCGAATTAGAGGCTCGCGCTCACCCTCCTTGCCGTCACCCATTTTCCCCGAATCACCTGCTGGCACTCGCGATCGGGAAAATATGTCCTGGGCCCCAGGGGTTTCGCGAATTTTGACAAGTCCGACGAGAGACAATGATGACTCAAAATATCACCGTGCCTTACCTTCCCCGTTACCACTTGCCCCCGTCCCGTCGACAGTTCGGGGATTACTAATTCGGAGACAGATAAGCAAAGCGATAGGAAATCCTGCAGCTTTAGTTGCGGTTCCCACCGACAGAGAGCGATCAGAGCCAATTTTTACAATTTCATTTAAAATATAAACATTAAACAATTTAAGAACCCATTTTTATGCTAATTTCTTCAATTTAAGTTTTTAAACAATTTAAAAACTGGCGACTGAAAAAACACGAGAAATACAATTCTCGACATTGTAAAGTTATTCCCGAATTTTCAAATTCCCAAACCCGAATAAAAAAAAATTCCGAAAAATAATATTCCCGAATTTTTTGTATTTATGAAATTATTTAAATGATTGCAATTAACATTATATTCCAATTACCATTTTTTGTTCAGAACGAATTTTTTTATTTGTTTATTTTCGAGCATTCCAAAATTCCATTATTTGGGAATTTTATAATTAGGCAATTTTTTAATTCAGGAATTTTATTATTCTGAAATTTTTCAATTCTTGAATTTTGCAACGTGAGGGTTTTTTCAGTCGTCCCAATCGTAAAATCCCTGCATGGTATATAATATTATGAAATAATAAAATTCCTAAGTATGTATGTATTTAATCTCTCCCTTTTACGGGTAAAATTCCCAATTTGAAACATTCCCGAATAATGAAATTCCGGAAATAAAATTGCAAAGTTATAAAATATCCGAACTAGAAAATTCCTTAATTTAAACAATTATTATTATTTTTTATGATATCAATTAAATTAATAATAATAGCATTATATAACAATAAAAATTTTTTTATCTATAACAAAATTTTTTACTCGCTTATATTCGGATATTTTATCATTCAGCAATTTTCTTTCGCAAATTTTATTATTCGCGAATTCTGCAATTCAAGAATATTATTTTTAGGGAATTGTGTTATTAGTCAATTTGATAATTCAGGAATTTTATTATTCTGAAATTTTCTAATTCTGAAATTTGTATATTTTTAATGTTTAAAGTTTCTAAAATGATTTTTATAATTTAAAATAACAATAATTGAAAAAAATATTTTAAGCAATAATTTTAGGGACTTTAAACATTTAAAATATATTTGTTCATATAAATATATGATTATTGTACAAAGCTGCCCCTTTGAAATAATAATTAATCAATACTTATATATATATATTTATATATTTAAAAATTTTTACTTTGAAAAATGCCAAATCAAACAACTTTAAATTAGGTAAAATTCTGAAAAGAGGAAGAATACTTTGCATGAAATTCAAAAAGGAATTGAACTTGTATCAGTTATTTGTAAAACCTTACAAAAATAAATAATGGGAAATTGAAAGTGTTAAAAAAAATGTTTGTTTTCGAAACTTTCAAAAATAAACATTTTTAGACAAATTTTTAGAAACTTTCTGAAATTTTAAATTATTTTTCAAGCTCTTTAAAGACAAATTCAAATTTAGAATAATTGTTTATTTGTTAAGTTTATCTGTTTATTTTGTTTAAGTTTATACATATAAACATCATTTTCGTAGGAATCTGGTAAAAATTCAAAAATATTTTCGAAAATTTCAGATATGTCAAACCAAAATTTCAATAAAAAAGTTAACTTTCAATCATATGGTTAAATTTTTAAACAAAAAAGATGAATTCTCATCAAAAAATATAATATTTGATATTTTAATCAAAAAAGATTTCCATTGAAAGAAGAAAAATCTTCAACAAAATACTTTGAATCCTAAACCAAAAATGATTAATTTTTAAACAATTAAATTTTTAGTTAAAAACAATAACATTTAAAAAAAGATATGAATTTTCAAAAATGATAACGAAAAAAGATAAATTATTTTTTTTTTAAATACAATAGTTGATGATAAAACTAAAAACTTTTTTCAAATTTTAAATCAAAAAGAGTTGAATTCATCCAAAAAGACAGATTTTAAACAAAAAATTTTGAATTTGAAAAAGATTTTCAATTTCAGAATAAAAAAATGTAGGAAAATTATAATTTGAAGAAAAAAATAATTTTTAATACAAAATCAAACTTTCGAATAATTATAGGTAAACAAATTTCGAATATTTTTAAAATATTCGGAAATAAAATAATATCTAATTAAAACCGTTCAAAATTGAATAGTTTGAAGTTGAAAGTGTTAGAAAGTAATTTTTTTCAAAACCTTTAAAAATTAATATTCGTAAGCAATTTTTTAGAAATATTTTAAAATTCCTAAATATTTTTGAACACCTTTCAAAGCGAATTCAAGTTGTTCTAAGATTCTTGCGAAAATTTTGAAGATAATTTTTTAAAAAGGATTTTATCAAATTAAAAAAAAATTGAATTTGTTTTTGACATTTTTAAAAATCATTTAAAATCTGTTTAAATTTCATTAAAAAACTAATTTTCCAAATTAAAAAATTACTTGAAATCCCAGAAATCCCAGAAATCTCAAAATACAAATATTATTTTCTTTAAAACTTTTAAAATATTTTAAAATTTTATTGTTTTTTTATATATCTTCAAATTTTGTTTAAAATTGGTTGAAATCTTTTCATATCCAAAATTTTTTTTAAATCTATTTAAAAACTGCAAGTTCAAAGGTGTAAACCATAAATAAATGAAACTAAAGTAAGATATCTTTTTAAGTTATACGAATATATCAAAAAAAAAAAAAAAATACGAAAATTGTTTTAAATTTCCTTGAAAAATTAATGTTTTTTGAAAATAAAAAATTATTTTGAATTTTTTCAGGGATTCTGAGAAACTTTCTTTATTTCCTTGAAACCTTTCAAAAAAACCTACATTATATTCTTTTTCAAAATTTTAGGAAATCGTTTGAAATCTTTTGATATCTTTCTCAATTTTGTCAGAAAATTCATTTTTTTAAATAAAAAAATCATTTTTTAAATGATCTTTTAAAAAAATATACTCACGAAGCCTTTCAAAATTCTTAAAAACCTTTTTTTATCTACAAATCTTGAAAACTCGAACAATGTTTCATAATCCATTGTTTCACAATTTTTTAATTAACTATTCAATTGAAAACGTTCCAAATTAAATCATTTTAAATTAGGTACAATTTAAAAAAAGGACAACATTTTGAATGTAATGAAAAATAATTTAACTTGTATCATCTAATATTTCACTAAAATAAACTATATATCTTTTAAATCTTTTGAAATGTTTTAAAATATTTTTTAATTTTCTTTAATAATTAATTGGATAAAATAAAGAATCATTGGAATTTTTTCCAGGAATTAAGAAAAATCATTGTTTACTTGAAACCTTTAAAAATTCACAAGGAGTTTATATACAATCGTCTACATTCTTTCATATTTTAGGAAGTCATTTGGAATTATTTTAATATTTTAAAATATTTTCTTAAAATTATTTTTTCAAAATTGAAAAAAATGTAATTTTCCCTAGAACCGTGATAAATAAACTTTATTATATCAATAAATTTACAATTTTCATTAAAAAATTTATCTTCTATCAATAATAATGTTTACAAACATTCAGAAAGAAATTTCATCAAGGTGTTATGAATAGAAAGCATTTAAAATTTTATAACATTTTTATAACATTTTCATAATTTTTATAACAAGTTAAGAACATAATTATAAATAATAAATAAATAATAATATTCCATTATGAGTTTATTTATATTTAACCATATAATTCAAATTTATTCATGTAAATATTTAAATAATTAATTAATATTATCAAAATTAATGATTGCCTTTGTTGTTAAAGAATCATGTATGAATTTTCTTTTTTTGAATTAAATGCTTAGAATTAAAATTCATCACTGCAGATTTTGATTTAGAAATTTCCCGGAAATTCAAAAGAACGAACTGAAAACCCCCGCCAAATTTTTGGCCATAAAAATGGCGCAAATCTGGTTATCGGCGGCAGTTCGGCTTCGCGGCTTCGATGCGGACCTAACCTCAAATAGCCGCTGTCATTCTGTCAAGTGGTTATGAGTGTTGTCTAGTTTTGTCGCTGAAAATTTGATTTTGCGTGCATGAAATGCCACCGAAATGCAAATTTCAAGAAGGTACAAGTCGCAGATTGTTTAATACAGGTTCGAATTTGTATTTGGGATCAAGTTTGAGGTGGTTTATCGCAGAAATCGGGGTTTGATTTCGGAGTGTAAACAACGTCGAAACCTGTATATTTTCTTCGGTGTTCATTTGACAGGTTTTGTATTTGTTTTGTATTTTTGCTTTCCTCAGGAGAAAAAGTGTTGTGCTTTCATGGACCTTTGATTTATGAAGCGAAATGCCTCAAGTCTCAAGTCACAAAGGAAAAGCAGATCAAATATTTCATTCACTACGCTGGTTGGAACAAAAAGTGAGTTTTTAATCATTTTTTATCAAAAAGAAAAAAAAACAGTGGCCATTTAGAGGGGAAATAAAAAAGCCAGAAAATGATTGTAAATTGAGTTCTATTCTAGGCTATTTTTTATTTTTTTCCATAAAAATATCAGTAAATCAAGTTGTAAAATGACTTAAATATTTTTTAAATGTTGATTTTTTTTTTTATAAAAAAGTTGATTTTAATTTTCTGTTACAAACTTTTATCATAACTATAGGGAAAACCGAGAAACGACAGTGAATTTATTCTTTGACCGAGAATTTGACAAATTTTTAGAAGAAAAAGAAATCTTTTTAACTTTCATTTCAACAGGTTTTTAAATAATTAGTTAAATTTTTATCTTTTTCATCTTACTAATTCGTCGTTTCTTCCATTATGATTCATTCCATTGTTTCGAATGGAATAAAAAAAATTAAACTTGTATCATTTCTGGATGAAAGCCATTAAAATAGATTTTTTTTTTAATTTTTAGAAATCTTTTCAAATCTTAAATTATTTTTAAAAGTCTTTAAAAACATCCAGATTTAAAAGAATTAAACTGTAAATAAAATAAATATCTTTTTAAATAATTCGAATTTTTCATAAAATTTGAGACAATTCTTTCCAAATAAAAAAAAATTGTTTAGAATCTTTTTTGTTCTCTTGAATCATTCAAAATTCTTAAAAAAATCTATACATATTTTGTTTAAATCTTCCAAAATCTGCAGATTGTTTAAAATTTTTTACAATCTTTTCAAGTGTAAAAATCATTTAAAATCTTTAAAAGGTTTATACATTTTTTGTTTGAAATCTCAAAAAATCTAAATTTGTTTAAAATTTGTTGAAATATCTTCAAATAAAAAACTATTGTTGAATCTTCTAAAATTTTCAAATTCAAAACGTTTTAACCGTAAATAAACTAAACTAAATATCTTTTAAAATGATTCGAATTTTCATAAATTTTTTGAAAATTCTTTTAAAATTAAAATAATTGCTTTAAAATTTTCCAAATTTTTTTTCGACATTTTAAAAAACGTTTAAAAATCTTTTTTAATTTCCTTTAAAAATTAATTTTCCAAAATAAAAAGTCGAGTTTTAGATTAAGAAAATGAATAATATTAATAATAAAATTAGTAAATAAACTAAACTAAATATCTTTACAAATGATTTGATTTGTGAAATTTCTTCCAAAATATAAAAAAAATGCCTTAAAATTTTCGGGAATCGTTTGAAACATTTTTATAAATATTTTGACATTATTTTAGACCCTTTGAAATCTTTTTCAATTGACTTAAAAAATTAACTTTCCGAAAAAAAAAATTATTCCAAATTTTCCCTGGAATCTTGAAAAAATAATTTAGTTTTCTTGGAATCGTTCAGAATTCTTAAAAACTTTATAGATTTTTCGTTCAAAATCTTAAAAATGGACATTTTGTTTAAAATTTTTTGAAATTTTCAAACTTTTCCCAAATTGATGAAAAAATGTTTCAAAATGAAAACTATTTCCTTCGAAACTTTGAAATTTCTTTTCGAAATTTTTCAAAACTAAAAAATTCCAGACTGAAATTTGGTCAATTTAAAAAAAAAGAGTTGAAATTCTATTGTTTCTAATTGAAAGTGTTTAAAATTGAACAATTTTATTTTAAATTGAAGAATCTTGAAACTGAATTAATTCAGATAAAAATTTTTAAAATAAGACAATTTAAAAAAAATTTTAATGGAATATATTCAGATTATGATTTTCAAAATTGGATTATTTAAAATTCAAAGGAACTAAAATTTTATGTTTTTTTTAATTGAAAAATTTCTAAACTGAATGAAATTGTCATTTTTTTTTTAAGACATATTTCGAAAATACAACAATTTCAAGACGTTGAAAGTGGAATATTTTCAGATTGTAATTTTGAAAATTGTATTATTTATAATTAAATGCGTTCAAAATTGAAATATTTCGAATTAAAAGTTTTTGAAATTTAAATTTTTTTATCGAAATCATTAACATTTAAAAATTTGTGACAAAAATGTTTAAAATTGGACAATTTCATTAAAAAAGCGTTCAAATTCTATCATTTCTAATTCAAAGTGTTCATAATTGAACAATTTTATTTTGAATTTAATATTTTCAGATTAGAATTTTTAAAAATCGGATTATTTAAAATTAAAAATAAATTAAATTGTATTATTTCTAGTTAAAATCGTTAAAAAATGAATAATTTGAAATTTAAAAATCTCGAAAATTGGACAATTTTGAAAACATTATAATTTAACATTAAATCAGTCAACTTTTTGGTTAAAAATTAAATTATTTGATTAAAGTCACCTTTTTCTCGGAAATTCAACTATTTTTTTTTACATTCACCTTTTCGGATAGGAAAATCATCCGTTTGAGTTGAAAATTTATCTTTTCGTATAGAAAATAAATTTTGTTTGGTTAAAAATTAATCTTTCTTGATTGAAAATAAATTTTTTGTTGGTAAATGCGTCTCTGGATGAAAAGCTCGACCTCTTGGTTTGAAAATTCGCCTTTATGGTAGAAATTTGATATTCTTAGCTTGAAAATTCAACATTTAAAATTTTTATTTCTAAGCTTACATTTGTAATTTAAAGAATTTTAAAATGCTTTCTTAAATACTTGAACAAATAAAAAATAAAAGCCTTTGATGTTGAAAATTTTAGATAAAAAACATTTTCATTTAATAAATAAATACATTTTTTAAAATTCATGTGTGGCTGAAAGTTTATAAACTATTTTCAACTTAAGAATAACTTCAGAATGATATATTCTCAGTTAAAGGATTTTATTGAATTAAAAATATTGTTTCAGTCTAAAATGCAAATATTTAAAAACCAAATATTTCAAAGTAAAGAATCTTGAAATGAATTGTTTGAAATAGAAAACGTGGAATCGTTAAAATTTCGAAGAGCCTTTAAACTTTGAACGTTACAATTTTAATTGTTTTATTTGAAAAATGCTTAATTTGTGAGTAACATTTTTAATTTTTTATGTTTAATTTACAAATAAACATTTACAGAACAAATTTGAGTAATTTTTAGAGATAATTAGGAGTTTAAAAATATTAAAAATTATCTTGCAAATTTCAGAAAGTTTTCCTAAAAACTTCTAGAATCTTTTTTGAAAATTTTGTTTAAATATTTGAAAAACTTTTTAAATATTCTCTCTAAATTATTTTTCATAATGAAAAATTATTTTTTAATTTTCCTAGGAATCTTAAGAAATTTTTTTTATTCTTTTGAAGCCTTTCACAATTTTTGAAAAGAATCTAATTCTTTTCTTTAAAATCTGCGAAAATCTACATTTTGTTTTATATTAGGCTATCATTTCAAGTTTTACATTGAGTTTGAATCTTTTCAAAACAGACATATTTAAGAGTTCTAAAAAAATTTCCAAAATAATTTAAAATTTAAAACTGATTCTAGATTTCTGAAGTTTGTGAATTAAAATTTTGAAGCTTTCCAAAGATTGTTTAAAAATTTGTCTTTGTGGGTTGAAAATTAAACTTCTTGTTAAAAACTTCAATTACATATTTTATTCGAAAGACTTTTTTTTCGGAATTTCAACTCTTGTTTAAACGTTCGCCTTTTCGGATAGAAAATCATCCATTTGGATTGAAAATTGATCTTTTATTGTGGAAACCTAATATTTTTTGGTTAAGAATTAATCTTTCTCTATGGAAAATAAAGTTTTTTTTTCAGAAAATTCGACTCTTTTCATAAAAATTTATTCCACTTGGATTGAAAATGCGTCTTTTATGGTAGATGGTAAAATATTCATTTTCTTGGATTGAAAATCCAACCATTTGTTTGAAATTTTCATCTTTCTAATTTGAAAATTCAACTTCTTGTTTAAAAATCTAATTGTTTTATTAATAAGTTATATTTTTTTCGGAAATTCATCCGGTTTTTTAACATTCCCTTTTCGTCAAAGAAATTGCATCCTTATGGATTTGAAATTCAACTTTTTGTTTAAAAATTAAATTGTTTTATTAAAAAGTAATTGTTTTTTCTCTCGGAAATTCAATTGTTTTTCTAATCATCGCTTTTTGGGATAGAAAATTCCACTTTTTGGTTACTAATTCAATTATTTTATTAAACAGTCATTGTTTTTTTCTTAATTTCAACTACTTTCTTTTAACATTCGCGTTCTGGTGTAGAAAAATCATACTTTTCTGTTGAAAATTCATCTTTTATTTTGAAAAAGCAATCTTTTTTGTTTAAAAATTAATCTTTCTTGGTTGAAAATAAATATTTGTTGGAAAATTCGTCTCTTTTGATTTTTATTTAGCATTCTCCTTTTGGGCTTGAATTATATGGGGTCGTATTTTTTTGTTAAAAATATATTTTGTTGTTGTTGAAAATTCGTCTCTTTTGATGGAAAGTTCGTCCTCCTGGATTGAAAATTCCTCTTTTATGTTAGAAAAGTCATCTTTTTGACTTGAAAATTGAACCATTTGGTTGACAAATTATATTTGAAGGTTGTAATTTTAATTTCTTGTATAACAATTCAATTCTCTTATTAAAAAGTAATTTTGTCAGAAATGTAACTGTTTTATTTTAAAATTCGCATTTTGGGATGGAAAAATCATCCTTTTGGATTGGAAATTAATTGTTGTTACTTAAAAATAAAGTTTTTTGAAAAATACTTCTCTTCAATGGAAAGTTCGTCCTCTTGGATTGAAAATTTTTTTTTTAAGGTAGAAATGTCATCTTTCTGACTTGAAAATTCAACCATTTGATTGAAAATTCATAAATGCAGGTTTTAATAAATCTTCTTGATTAAAAATTCAATTATCTGATTAAAAAATCATTTCGTCGGAAGTTTAAATGTTTTATTTCAACATTCGCCTTTTGGGATGGAAAAATCATGCTTTCGGATTGAAAATTCATCTTTTATTTTGGAAAAGCAATCTTTTCTAGTTAGAAAATAATCTTTCATCCTTAAAAATAAAATGTTTTTTGTGTTTGAAAATTCCTCTCTTTGATGGAAAATTCGTCTCTTATCGTAGAAAAGTCATCTGATTTGAGTGTTTTTTTTTCTTCTAAATAGTTGGGACGAATGGGTGCCAGAAGGTAGAGTTTTGAAGTACAACGAAGCGAATTGCCAGAAGCAGCGGGAAGTTCAGCGGGCCCATTCGAATCAGCAGTCATCCCAGAAAAGCAGGAAAAGTGCGACAGCGACAAAAACACAAGGGCGTAAAAGCGAAGGTGGCCGGGAAAAGGACAGCGATAGTCGAGCTAGCACACCTGTCGCTAATGTTGAAAAAGGAACAGGTCGTTCTGGAAAATACGGCAGTGGATCACTCACATCCACTTCTCACGATTCGATATCAGAAGCTCCACGAAAACGACGAGGGTACAGATTTATTTTCATATTTTCGGGGTAGCTGCAGATCAGGGAATTTAAAAATGGTCATGGAAAATCTGAAAAAGTATAAAGTTAATTAAATCCTATTGTTTAAAAAAATAATCTTTTTTAGTTGAAAATTTAAATTTTGGATTGAGAATTCTTAAATTTTGTTAAAAATTCGTTTTTCTCCGGTAGGAATTAATCTTTTTGTTCAAAAATTTAACAACAAGGTTTTAAAGTTAAACTACTTTATTAAAAAATTTTTAAAAATTGTTTCTTAAGAATTTAACTTTTCATTTGAGAATTCTTGAATTTGTTTAAAAATTCATCTTTTTGGTAGAAAATTTAAACTGCTTTATTAAAAATAAAAAATTTTCTTTTTTAAAAAATTACATTTTTGACTGAGTGAGAATTCTTTAATTTGGTTGAAAATTCTTTTTTTTTCGGTTGAAAATTAATATTTTGGGTTAAAACTTTAACAACTAGGTTTTACAGTTAAACTACTTTCTTAAAAAAAATTTAAATTCTTATTAAATTTGTCTTTTTTGGAAATAAATTAATGCTTCTGTTTAAAAAATAATTTTTTTTAGTTGAAAATTCAACTTTTTGGTTAAGAATTCTTGAATTTCGTTAAAAATTCGTTTTTTAACGGTGGAAAATTAACCTGATTGTTTAAAAATTCATCTTTTTGTTTAAAAAATTAAACACTAATTTTTAAATTTAAACAAATTTCTTAAAAATTAAAAAAAAATGTCTCGAAAATCCAACTTTTTGGTTGAGAATTCTTGAATTTTGTTTAAAATTATATTTTTTCGGTGGAAAATCAACCTTTTTGTTTGAAAATATAACTTTTTGGTTAAAAATCTAACAACTAGGGTTTTTCAAGTTAAACTACTTTCTCAAAAATTAAAATATTCTCTTTCTTTGTCAAAAACTCAAGTTTTTGGTTGAAAATTCTTGAATTTTTTCAAAAATTAAATTTTTCGGTGGAAAATTAACCTTTTTTTTTAAAAAATTCATCTTTTTCGTTGAAAATTAAAATTTTTTTTAAATAAAACAATTTCTTTCTTTTAAAAAACTATAATTTTGTTAAAAATTCGGTTTCTTTGGGTAGGAAATTAATCTTTTTGTTTAAAAATGTAACAACTTGATTTTAAAGTTAAACTACTTTCTTCAGAATAAAAAAAAAATCAAATTTCTTTTTTAAAAATTCAACTTTTTGGTTAAGAATTCTTGAATTTGGTTAAAAATTCGTTTTCTTCTGTAGAATATTAATCTTTTTGCTTAAAAATTCTTCTTTACCGTTATAAAATTAAATCACTTTCTTAAAAATAATTTATAATTTATTTTTGTTCTAAAAATAATAATAAATTTTTCTTTCTTTATTAAAAATTCAATTTTTTGGTTAAATATGATTGAATTTTGTTGAAAATTTGTTTTTCGTCGGTGAAAAATTAACCTGATTGTTTAAAAATTCATCTTTTTGCTCAAAAAATTAAACACTAATTTTTAGAGTTAAACAACTTTCTTAAAAATTAAAAAAAAATGTCTCGAAAATCCAACTTTTTGGTTGAGAATTCTTGAATTTTGTTTAAAATTATATTTTTTCGGGAGAAATTTAACCTTTTTGTTGAAAAATGTATGTTTTTGGTTGATAATTTAATTTATTTTCTTAAAAATAATGTTTAATTTCTTTTCTTCATAAACATAAAAATAAATTTTTCTATCTTAGAATTTCAAAATTTTGCTTGAGAATTCTTGAATTTGAATGAAAATTCTTCTTTTTTTTTTAATAGAAAATTAATCCTTTTTTTTTTAATTCGTTTTTTTCGGTAGTAAATTGATCTTTTTGCTTGAAAATTTAACTTTTTGGTTAAAAATTTAATAACTAGGTTTTTTAAGGTTAAACTACTTTCTCAAAAATTAGAAAAATTCTCTTTCTCTGTCAACAATTCAACTTTTTGGTTGAGAATTCTTGGATTTTATTAAAAATTATAAATTTTTGTATAAAAAATTTAAAAAAGTAGCTTTTAATGTTGAACTACTTTTTTAAAAATGAAAAAATTTTCTTTCTTTATTAAAAATTCATGAATTTGATTGAAAATCCGTCTTTGTTTGAAGTAAATGCATCCTTTTGTTTAATCAATCATATTTTTTAGTTGAAAATTCAACGTTTTAGTTGATAATTCTTGAATTTTGTTAAAAATTCGTCTTTTTTGGTAAAAAATTAATCCTTTTGTTTAAAAATTCGTTGTTTTTTGTAGTAAATTGATCTTTCTGTTTAAAAATTTAACAACCCGGTTTTAACTTTCTTAAAAATTAAAAAAATTTTCTTTCTTTATGAAAAATTCAACTTTATGGTTGAAAATTCTTGAATTTTATTAAAAATTCATTTTTTTCGGTAGAAAATTAATATTTTAGGTTAAAAATTAATTTTTTTTTTAAAAAATTATCAAATAGGTTTTAAAGTTAAACAACTTTCTTAAAAATTGAAAAAAAATTCGTTCTTAAATATTCAATTTTTTGGTTGAGAATTCTTGAAATTTAAAAAAAATTTGTTTTCTTCTGTAGAATATTAATCTTTTTGTTTAAAAATGCATCTTTACGGTTAAAAATTTAAACTACTGCCTTAAAAATATTTTCTAATTTATTTTCTTTCTAGAAATAAAAATAAATTTTTCAATTAAAAATTCATCTTTTGGCTTTGAGATTTCTTTATTTTTGTTAAAAATTCGTTTTTTCGGTAGAAAACTAATATTTTGAGTTAAAACTTTAACAACTAGGTTTTAAAGTTAAACAACTTCATTACAAATTAAAAAAATTCTTTCTTTCTTATACAGTTCGTTTTTTTTGTTTGTTTTTTAAAAATAAATTTAACATGTTTTTAAGTTCAACTACTTACTTAAAAAATTTTTAAAATATCTTTCTTAAGAATTCAATTTTTTGTTTGAGAATTCTTCAATTTGCTTAAGAATTCGTTTTTGCCAGTAGATAATTAATATTTTTGTTTAAAAATTTAACAACTAGATTTTAAAGTTAAACTACTTTCTTAAAAATTTAACTTTCTGGTTTAGAATTCTTGAATTTTGTTAAAAAATTGTTTTCTTCAGTAGAAAATTAATCTTATTGTTTAAAAATTCATCTTTACAGTTAAAAAAATTAAACTACTGTCTTAAAAATATTTTTTCATATATTTTCTTTCTAAAAATAAAGTTAATTTTTCTTTCTTTGTTAAAAATTCTACCTTTTGCTTGAGAATTCTTGAATTTCATTGAAAATTTGTCTTTTTTGGTAGAAAATTAATCCTTCCGTTGAAAAATTCTTTTTTTCGGAAGTAATTTGACCTATTTGTTCAAAAATTAATCATTTTGGTTAAAAATTTAACAACTCGGTTCTAAAGTTAAACTACTTTCTTAAAAATTAAAAAAATTCTCTTTCTTTATTCAAAATTCGATTTTTTCAGTTGGAAATTCTTGAATTTTGTTAACGAATCGTTTTTTTTACTGTGGAAAATTAACCTAATTGTTTAAAAATTCATCTTTTTGTTTAAAAAGATTTAAGAACATAGTTTTAAAGTTAAACTACTTTCTTAGAAATCAAAAAATCAAATATCTTTCATGAAAATTCAACTTTTTGATTCAGAATCCGCGAATTTGATTGAAAACTCGTCTTTTTTGGTAGTCAATTAATCTTTTTTATTTAAAATTTAACACCTAGGTCGAGAATTCTTTAATTTTGTTAAAAATTCGTCTTTTTCGGTATAAAATTAATCTTTTTGTATAAAAATTTAGCAACTAGGTTTTAAAGTTAAACAACTTTATTTAAAATTTAAAAAATTCTTTCTTTCTCATTCAATTCGTCTTTTGGATAAAATTTAATCCTTTTGTCTAAAAAATCATCTTTTTAAGTTCAAAATTCAACTTCTTGGTTGAAAATTCTTTAATTTTGGTAAAAATTATATTTTTCGATGGAAAATTAACCTTTTTCTTAAAAAATTCATCTTTTTGGTAACTAATTTAAACTACTTTCTTAAAAATAAGAATAAATTTTTATTTCTTAACAATTTTAATTTTTGACTGAGGATTCTTTAATTTTGTTAAAAATTCGTTTTTTTCGATAGATAATTAATCTTTTTGTTTAAAAATTTAACATCTAGGTTTCAAAGTTGAACTAGTTTCTTCAAAATTAAAAAAATTCTCTTTCTTTTGTAAAAATTCAACGTTTTGGTTGAAAATTCTTGAATTTTGTAAAGAAAATTCGTTTTTTACGGTGGAAAAGTAACCTGATTGTTTAAAAATCCATCTTATTTCTAACAAAATTAACAACTAGGTTTTAAAGTTAGACTATTTTCTTAAAGACTAAAAAAAAATTATCGTTCTTAAGAATTCAACATTTTGTTTGGGAACTCTTGAATTTGATTGAAAATTAGTTGTTTTTTGGTAGTTAATTAATCATTTTGTTCAATAATTGAACTTTTTGGTTAAAAATTTAACACCTAGGTTTTTAAAAGTTAAAAACAAATTCTTTTTATTTTTTATAAGTTCAACTTTTCGTTTGAGAATTCTTTAATTTTGTTAATTTTTTTTGGCAGAAAATGAATCTTTTTGGTTACAAATTTAAAAAGTGGGTTTTAAAGTTAAACTAATTTTTAAAAATGGAAAATTCTCTTTCTTTATTAAAAATTCAACTTTTTGGTTGAAAATTCTTGAATTTGTTTAAAAATTCGTTTTTTTAGGGTTCGAAATTAACCTGATTGGTTAAAAACTCAAGTTTCTTGTTAAAAATTAAACTACTTTCTAACAAATATAAAATAATATTTTCTTTCTTTAGTACAAATAGAAGTTTTTTGTTGAGAATTCTTGAATTTGATTTAAAATTCATCTTTTTTGGTTGTAAATTAATCCTTTTGTTTAAAAATTTATTTTGTTTAGTTGAAAACTAAACTTTTTGGTTAAAATTCTTGAATTTTGTTTAAAATACTTCTTTTTCTGTAGAAAATTAATCTTTTTGTTTAAAAATTTATCTTTTTAGTTGAAAACTTAAAAACTAGGGTTTAAAGTTAAACTACTTTCTTAAAAATTAATTTAAAAAATTCTATTTCTTTCTTAAAACTATAAGTTTTTGGTTGAGAATTTTTGAATTTGATTGAAAATTCATCGTTTTTTGTTGTTATTTATTCCTTTTGTTTAAAAAATCATCTTTTTTAGTTGAAAATTCAACTTTTTGGTTGAGAATTCTGTAATTTTTTAAAGAATTCGTTGTATTCGTTAGAAAATTAATATTTTTGATTAAAAATTTAGAATCTAGGTTTTAAAGTTAAACTACTTTCTTCAAAATTTTTTAAAATTTGTTCCTAAGTTAAATTTTGTTTTTGAACAAAAAATTTAGCTATTTCATTTTAATTTGAAATTTAACCTTTTTAGTTTAAAATTCAACTTTTTTCTTGAAAATTCGTCTTTTTTTGGTAGAAAAGTAATCTCATTAGCTGAAACTTCATCTTTTTAGTAAAAAATTTGTTTATTGACTGAAAAATGCCTCTGATTTGAAAAATTAACTCTTGTTAAAAATTCCTTTTTTTTTATTAATTTCTTTGATTGGAAAGTTAATCATTCCTATTTTGGTTCAAAATTTATCTCTTGGAGTTGAAAATTGAATTTTTTACTTGTCTTTTAGTACAACATAATTCTTCTTGGTTTGAAATTTAACTATTTTGTCAATAATTTTTTTATTTTTTTATTCATAATTATTTTTTCTGACTTAAGCGTGATCTATTTCAGTTAAGACTTTATATATTAAAATGAAAATTCATTTTTCTTGGTAGAAAATGTATCTATTTATTTGAAAATGTTTGAACTCCAAGTTGTAATTAATTAAAAATAAATGTAGAAACAAACATTCCATTTTGAAGCCATCTGATTGAGAAAATTCCAGTTTTTTTTTCGAGAAACGCTGATTCTTCTTTTTTCTACGATTAACAAATTAACACAGCTTTTCAAAACTAATAGTCAATTAATTTAATTGCAGCCGATTGGAAGCGTCTGGCGAGTCAGAGGAATTCTTCGTTAAAGTGGAATTCAAAATTATAATACCGGATGAATTAAAGCTTCTACTGGTTGAAGAAAGTGAGGCTCTGATGAAAAACAAAAAGTTGCCGTCTCTTCCAATGCGAATAACGGTCGAGAAAATTCTGAATGATTTTGTAGAGTTTCAGGAAACTGGGGATATGAATGACTCGAGCAGGTAATTTTTTTTTTAGTTTCGGGGCGATCCATAATCTACGTTACAAAAAAAAATATCCCCTTTTTTTAAGAATTCTTTTTTTTTTCAAGAAACTTTACCTTTATTTTTAGTTAAAAGTTCTTTTTTTTTTTTGTTGAAAAATCTAATATTATATTTTATTTCGGAATTCATCTCATTTTTTCAATGATTCTATTATTTGGACGAATTTTTATTTTGTTGAAAGTTTAACTACTTTCTTAAAAATTAATGAATGCATGTATTGCATTCCAAAATTTGTCTTTCTGGTAGAAAATTAAACAACTATTTGGTTAACAATTAATTTTTTTGTTGGAAATTTATATTTTCAGGTTTAAAATTCAATAGTTTTGTTGAAAATTCTTCATGGTTAAGCAAGCATATATTTTTCTTTGGTTTAATGATTCTTTTTTTGTTTTAAAAATTTAACTCTTATGTTTAAAACTCGTATTCTTTGTTTGAATTAAACGATGTCTTATTTTTAATAAAAATCTTACTGTTAAAAAGTTATAATTTTATTTGGAAATTCATGTATCTGATGCAAATAAATTTGGTTTGTTTGTAAATTTTTATTTTTGGCTTGAAAATGAATATTTTTTTTGTTGAAATCTCTTCTTTTTGACTTTAAAATTTAACAATTTTTTTTACAATTCATGTATTTTGTTGAAAATTCTAAATGGTCCGAAAATAATCTTTTTTTTTTTTAAATTAAATTATTTGGTTGAATGTAAAACTAATTTATTAAAAATTCATTTCTTTGCTTAAAATTCAACTCTTGTTAAAAATTCGTCTTTTTTGGTTGAATCAACTTTTCTTGATTTTTAATTAAAATATTTTTTGGTTTAATATGCAAAATTTTAATCGAAAATTCAACTATATGGTTGAAAATTAATTTTTTGGTTGTAAATTTTTATTTCCAGTTTCAAAAATACCATTTACTTTGTTGTTGTTAAAAATGCGTCTTTTCGTCTTCAAACTTCAACAATTTTCTTGAAAGTTGTTAATGGTTAAACAATCATTATTTTCTTGAAACTGAAATTCTTTATTTTTTCTTGAAGATTCATAATTTTAGTTGAAAATCCATTGTTTTGTTGTTAAAAATTGATACTTTTTGGTTAAATTTCAATGTTTCTGATTTTAAATTAAAATATTTTTGGTTAAATATTCATAATTTTAGTCGAAAATTCAACTATTTGCTTTAAAATTAATTTTTTTTTGTAAATTTATATTTTCAGGTTGATAAGTCAATTTTTTTGTTAAAAATTCGTCTTTGTGGTTCAACTTTTCTGTTGAAAATTATTTTTTTTCCTGAAGATTCATAATTTTATTTAATAATTCATTTTATTGTTGAAAATTCAACGTTCATGTTGAAAACTCATTTTTGTTTTAAATTCAACTGTTAGATTTAAAGTTTTTGTTGTAAATTTTTATTTTTGGTTTGAAAATTAATTTTTTGTGGTTGAAGTCTTTTCTTTTGACTTCAAAGTTCATTATTTTTGTTCGTAATTCATATGTTTTGTTGAAAATTAATTTCTTCGGTTAAAATTCCACTCTTGTTAAAAGTTGGTCTTTTTTGCTTGAATCAACTGTTTTTTATTTTAAATTACAATATTTTTTACTTGAATATTCAAAATTTTAATCGAGAATTTAACTAGTATGTTTAAAATAATTTTTTTGCTGGAAATTCATATTTTCAGGTTTAAAATTCAATTTTTTTGTAAAAAATTCTTCATTTTGGCTTCATAATTTAACAATTTTATCAAAAATTATTATATTTTGTTGACAATTCTAATGGTTAAACAATCTTTTTTTTTAAACTTAAATCATTTGGTTGAATGTTCAACTATTGTGTTGAAATATTTTTTTCTTGAAGATTCATCATTTTAGTTGAAAATACATTATTTTGTTGTTAAAAATTGGTAATTTTTGGTTAAATTTCTTACTTCAAAATTCAACAATTTTGTTGAAAATTAATTTCTTCGATCAAAATTTATTTGGTTAAATCAACTGTTTTTTATTTTAAATTAAAATATTTTTTGCTTGAATATTCGAAATTTTAATCTAAAGTTCAACTACGTGGCTTAAAATAAAAATTTTTGCTGAAAATTGATATTTTCAGGTTTAAAAAACAATTTTTTAGTAGAAAATTCGTCTTTTTGGCTTCAAAATTCAATAGTTTTATTGAAAATTTTTAATGGTTAAACAATCTTTTTTTTAACTTAAATTATTCAGTTGAATGTTCAACTATTGTGTTGCAACATTTTTTTTTTTTTAAGATTCATAATTCTAGTCGAAAATCCAACTATTTGCTTAACAATTTTTTTTTTTAATTAATATTTTCAGGTTGAAAATTAAATTTTTGTTGTTGAAAATTCGTCTTTGTGGTTCATCTATTCTGTTAAAAATTAATTTTTTCTCAAGATTCATAATTTTATTTAATAATTCATTTTTTGTTTTGAAAATTCAACTCTTAGGTTGAAAACTCGTATTTTTTGTTTGAATTAAACTGTTTTCGATTTTAAATTAAAATCTTTTTGGTTAAAAGTTCATAATTTTAGCTGGAAATTCATGTGTTTGGTGCAAATAAATTTTTTTTGGTTGAAATTTCTTCGTTTTGACTTTAAAAGTAAAAAATTTTTTTTTACAATTCATGTATTTTGTTGAAAATTCTTAATGGTTCGAAAATAATCTTTTTTTTTTAATTAAATTATTTGGTTGAATGTTAACCTAATTTATTCAAAATTAATTTCTTTGGTTGAAATGCAACTCTTTTTGAAAATTCTGCTTTTTTGGTTGAATCAACTCTTCTTGATTTTTAATTAAAATATTTTTGGGTTTAATATGTAAAATTTAAATCCAAAATTCAACTATTTGATTTAAAATTAACTCTTTCTTTTTGTTTGTAGAAAATTCGTCTGTTTGGCTTCAAAATTCAACAATTTTGTTTAAAGTTTTTAAACGCTAGAACATCACCTTTTTTTGAAAATTAAACTATAGGGCTTAATGCTTAACTATTATGTTGAAAATTCGTATTTTTTCAATTAAACTTTTTTTTTTAATTATTATTTTTTTTAGTTGAAGATTCATACTTTCAGTTGAAAAATTATGTATCTGGTGAAAATTTATTTTGTTTTTGTTGTGAATTTATATTTTCGGGTTGAAAATTCTATTTTTTTTGCAGAAAATTCGTCTTTGGCTTCAAAATTCAAAAATTTGGTTGGAAATTTGCAATCGTTAAAAAATCACCCTTTTTCTTAAAAATTAAACTATCGGACTTCATGCTTAACTATTATGTTGAAAAACAATTTTTTTCCTGAAGATTTATAATTTTAATTGAAAATTCATTTCTTTGTTTAAAATTTAACTCTGGTTGAAAATTTCTCTTTTTTGGTCGAATTCAACATTTTTTGATTGTAAGTTAAAATTATTTTTAGTTGACGATTCATAATTTTATTTAAATATTCATGTATTTGGTTAAAAATTAATTTTTTTGTTGTGAATTTATATTTTCGGGTTGAAAATTCATTTTTTTCTAGAAAATTCGTCTTTTTTTACTTTAAATTTAACAATTTTGTTAAAAATTTATGTATTTTGTTAAAAATTCGTTTTTTTAAATAACAATTAATCTTTTTGTGAAAAAGTAATATTTTTGGTTGAAAGTTTGCCATCTTTGTTAATAATTCATTTTCCAATTAAAGATTGATCTCTTAGTTTAAAAATTTAACTATTTTGTTAAAATTTTGTTTTTTTGTTGGTTTAAAATTAATTTTTTATTCGTCATTTTAACTTTTCTATTTAATTATTTCTAATTTTTTTACTTATTATTTATTTTAACTATTGATTAAAAATTAATTGTTTCATCTCTAGATTTGTCTTCTATTTCTCCTTGAAAATCCCTGTATCGTACTGGAAATTGATCTTTTTTAAATTAATTTTTTTAACTGAAAATTTAATGATCCCATTTTTTGTTGAAGACTTATCTTTTTTCGTTGATTTTAACTGAATGAAAATTTGTTGCTTTTTGTGCTGAAAAGTAATTTTTCTAACTAAAAAGTTAACTAAACTTTTTTGTTTATTGTTGGTTGAATATTGATCTTTTTTAGTTGAAATTTCAACTATTTTGTTGAAAGATCAATTATTTTGTTGAAAATTTAATTATTATGTTAAATTCATTTTTTTTTAAATCGAAAATTCAACTTTTTATTTGAAAATTCGTCCTTTTGGATTTAAATTTCATCTCTTATCATAGAAAATTCATCTTTCTTGGTTGAAAATGAACTGTTTTGTTGTGTAAAATTCTCTGTATTCAAAAAAAATCTTCTTCTTTGCTAGAAATTTAAACTATTTGTTTTTTAATGCAATTGTCAGTTTAAAAATTAATTTCTTTTGTTGAAATTTCGTCTTAAATCTAAGGTTTTTATAAACAGATTTAATTAGAAAAACTGTGAAATTGATGAATAAATTTTTTTTTTTTTAATAAATAATTCTTTCTCTGAACAGGGAGAGTGCGTTGGAAGTGACGAAAGGCATTCGAGAATACTTCAATCTCACGCTTGGCCTTCAATTACTCTACAAATGGGAACGATTGCAATTCGAGGACATAACCAGAGAAAATCCGGACTCTTTGCCTAGTCAATTGTACGGGGCGTTTCACTTACTTCGCCTGTTTGGTAAATAAAATTACGTTTTCAGGGTGGCTACTAGACCCGAGAACCCGAAAATAACAGTGAATTTATTTATTTTTTTTGCCTGGTATTTTACAAATTTTTAGAAGAAAAAAATCTATTAGTTGAAAAATTATTCATTTTAGGTCTTCAATTTTAAAGCAAAAAAATGTATTTAGAAGAATTTTAAAATGCAGTTTTGAAGGATTGATTAATTACAAAGTAGGCGCATTTGAAAATGAAAATTTTTGATAAAAAAAAACTATTCCATGTTTTGTTGAAAATCTATATTTCTTTTGTTAATAATTTATCTTTTTGTTCTGTAGAAAATTTATATTCTGGGGTAAAGTTTTATCTTTTTGGTTAAAAAATAATTTTGTTGATTGAAATTTTAATTATTTGATTGAAAATTCGTTTTTAAAAATGTAATTTAATTTTTTGAACTGTAAATTTCACTATTCAATTCTTTGTTGAAAATTTGTCGTTTTGGCAGAAACTTAATCTTCGTGGTTAAAAATTGAACTATTTTTTTGAAAACATTTTTTTTATATTTAATATTCAACTATTTGGTTAAATATTCGTTTTTTTTTTGGAAATGTCATCTTTTTTGTTAAAATTTTTTTTTTTCTTGAAAATTCATTTATTTTGTTGGAAATTCGTCCTTTTTTGTTAAAAAAGTAATCTCATTTGTTTAAACTTCACCTTTTTGATTGAAAATTAAAATATTTGCTGTTAAATATCAACTATTATGCTTTTCTTTGAGAGTTCATTTTTTTGTTAAGATTCATATTATTGATAGAAAAATTAACTATATTGTATAAAAAAATTCAGTTTAAATACCTTTTTTGGCTTGAGAATTAATTTTTTTGTAACTAAAAATTGAAATCTTCCATTTTTAGTTGAAATTTACCTTTTTCAGTTGAAAATTTTACTATTTGGATGAAAAATTCATATATTTTGTTGAAAATTCATGTACTTGGTTGAAAATTGGATTTTTTTGTCAGAAAATTCAACTAATTTGTAATTTCAAAATCTTTTACTCAGAAATTTTCTCATTTCATATCTTCATTTTTCCATAAAATAGTTACAGTTTTAGCCAAAATAAGTTAAATTATTTAAAAATTAAAACTTAATTTTCTGCAAAAAAATGCATTTTCAGATAAAAAAAAGAGAAATGAGTATGAATTTTTAAACAAAAAAGGCGAATTTTCAACAAAAAAGTTGACCTTCTCAACAAAAAAGACGAATTTTCCAGGAGGCAGTTGAATTATTATAAAAAAATTGGAATTTTCCATTAAAAAAATTTATTTCCAACTAAACAGTCGAATTTTCGACCAAATAGTAGAATTTTCTTTCAAACTGGAAAAATTTCCAGCCAAAAAGACGAACATATTGTATAAAAAAAGTTGAATTTTTTACTTGAATATATAAAATTCCAACAAAAAAGTTAATTTTCAACCAACTCGAGAAATTTTCTACAAAAAAGGTGCATTGTTAACTAAAAAAATGTTTAATTTCTACAAAAGTAGGTGAAATTTTTAATTAAAAGTCGACTTTTCAACAAAAGTGTTGAATTTGCTAATTATTTTTTCCGACAAAAAAAAATTTAACCAGATTGTTTAATTTTTATTCTAAAAAGACGAATTTTTTAGCAAATTATTGAATTTTAAACGGGAAATATAAAATTTATACTAAAAGAAATGCATTTTATAACCAAAAAGTCGAATTAAATTTTTTTTATAGTTTTTAAGGTTTTATGAATATATTTTCGGGTATCCTTTAAAGTTATAAAATATTTTTAATTCCTTAGAAATTTCTAAAATCTGGAAAAAAGAATTGTAAAAAGAATCTGGAAGATTTTGAGAAAATTCTGGAAATCTTTTAAAGTGTTTTAACATTTTTTTAATATTATTTCAAAATTAATTTTTTTTTTAATGACTTCACATTTTTTAAGCAAACTTTTTAAATCTTTCAAAATTCTTAAAAAGCCTTTTTCGAAATCTTCCAAAATTTATATTTGCTTTTTAAAAAATTTAAACATTTTTAAAAAATTTGTATTTCGAAATCTTCCAAAATTATTTTTGAATCGTTTCAAAATTTCGAAATATCTTAAATTTACTGGTATTTTTTCTGAAATTTTGGAATCTTGCAGAATTTCCAAATTTGTCATCAAAATTTTCTACATTCTTTTTCTAAATTTTGGGAAATATTTTGTATTCTCTTGAAATCTTCTAAAGCTGCAAAAATTTTTTAAAATGATTCGGATTTGTTTAAAAATTTTTTTAAATCTGCAATAGTAAAAATTAATTTTTTGCAATAAAAAAATCTTTCAAAATTTTCCAAAGAATCTTAAGAAACTTTTTTTATTCTCTTGAAATCTCTCAAAATTCTTTAAAAAACTGATTTTCTTTTCAAAAATCGACACTTTGTTTTAAAGTTTTTATTGGTTTTAAAGCTTTTCCAATCTTCTAAATCTTCTCAATATATTTTTTAAATTAAGCAAATTTTTAATATAAAAAAATCTTCTGAAATCATAGAAAATATTTTTAAATATTAAAAAAAAAAACTTTTAAGTCTTCAAAAATCTACTTAGTCGAATCTTTCTAAATTTGTGCAAAATTTTAAAATTAAAAAAACAAACTCTTGGAAAATCGTGTAACATATTTGAAAATCTTTTTCAATTTTTTCCTAGAATTTTTTTTTCAAAATAAATAATCATTTGAAATTCCCCCATGAATCTTTCCCAAAATCAAAAATTATTTGAAATTTTTTGCAAGATGTTTAAAAAATTTATTTTTTTTGTGAAAATCTTCCAAAATTAGTTTTGAATCGTTTCAAAATGTCGAAATATCTCTTAAACTCACTAGAATTTTTTTCTAAAATTTTAAAATCTTACAAAACTGGAAAATTTTTCTTCAAAATCCATTCTTTTTCAAAGATTTAGGAAACTTTTTGAAATATTTTTTAGTTTTTTCTTAGAATTCATTTTTCTAAATAAATAATCATTTGAAATTTCCCCACGTATGTTTTTCTAAAATTATTTCATATTTTCTCTTGAAACCTTTCAAAATTCTTAAAAAGCTTCGTTTCTAAAAATTTTCCAAAATTTTTTTCTCAATATCTCTTAAATGTACTGGGATTTTTTCAAAAATTTCGGAATCTTGCAGAATTTAAAAATTTGTTATCAAAATCTTCTACTTTCTTTTTCCAAATTTTAGGAAACTTTTTGAAATATTTTTAAAATTCTGCATAAATAAAAATTAGTTTTTTGCAATAAAAAAAGTCAATCAAAATTTTTCCAGGAATCTTAAGAAACTTTTTTTATTCTTTTGAATTCTCTCAAAATTCTTTAAAAACTGATTTTCTTTCCAAAAACGTACGTTTTGTTTTAAATTTTTTTCCTAACTTCTGAATTTTCTAAATATCTTTTTGAAATTAAGCAAATTTTTAATCTAAAAAAATTGCCCTAAAATCTTTCGGGTTCTTTTTTTTTACAATTTTTAAAATCTTCTGAAATCCTTGAAAATATTTTTAAATATTAAAAAATTAATTTTTTAGTCTTCAAAAATCTACTTAGTCGAATTTTTCTAAATTTATGTAAATTTTCAAAATTAAGAAGAAACCTTTGGAAAATCGTTTAACATATTTGAAAGTCTTTTTCAATATTCTCCTCGAATTTATTTTTGAAAGTAAATAATCATTTGAAATTTCCCTATGAATCTTTCCCAAAATCAAAAATTATTGGAATTTGTTTGCAGGAATCTTGAGAAAAATTCGTTATTTTCTCGAAACCTTTCAAAATGTTTAAACATTTTTGTTTTTCGAAACCTTCCAAAATTATATTTAAAATTGTTTCTAAATATTTCTTAAATTTACTGGGATTTTTTAAAAAAATTTTGGAATCTTGTAAAATTTAAACATTTTTCTTTAAAATCTTTTACATTCTTTTTCGAAATTTTAGCTTTTGAAACTTTTGAGGTTTTGAATTAGAAATTTCTCAACAAAACTGGTTAAAGCTTCAATTTTAAAATTCCAAAAAGTTCCACTTGGCGTTCTATAATTTGCAGTTCAGTTTTGATCACTTAATATGAAAAAAATTTCAGATTCATGGTTTTTTTTAACATCCATGACTGTGAAAAGTGTGTCTGAGTCGGGAAAAGACGTAGAATTTTTTCCTCGATTAAAGCAGCCACCCTGTATTTTAATTGAATGGACTTTTCTGAAATTTGTTTATTAATTTGATGTCTTTGATAAATTTCAGTGAAACTTGGAAATATGCTCTCATTTATTGAAATGGACGAGAGAAGCATTCACCTTTTGTCGATTCGCTTTCATGACTTTCTTCAGTATTTACTAAAGAACAGAGAGAATCTTTTTAATCTTGAACAAGACTACATAGAATCATCCCTGGATTATCAACGCCGAAATGCTCAATGTTAGATATTTCATTATTAGTTTTTAATTCGATTCTTATATTCTCGAGGAATTCCAAACAATTGTGTTTCACATACAATGTATGTATATATGGTTTATATAAATTTTTAGATTAAGATTCGAATATTTGAAACAATGGCATATTTTTACATTAAATCGTTTATTTATCGGAAACAATTAAAGTTATTTCTAACTCGTATTTTCTTCGTTTATTCTTTCATAAAATATCAGTACATATATTTCTATATTATTATTTAAAAAACATTTAATAGAATTTCGAAAACCTATTTATTTGTTTAAAGTTTTTGAACACTTAAATTTGAAATTAATTTCGATTCTAAGACCTGAGAAGATATTAATTAATTAAATTTGGATGATTTTGATGAATTTTTTGATGATTTGATGATGAGTCCGTTTAAAAGAGTTTTATGACTTTTAGAATTTTTAAGAAATGAAAAAATATTTGATATAATTTCAGAAATAACAGACTCGGTTTTTTTCGAAACATATTTCATAATTTTAAAAGTTTCAGATTTTTTTTCTAAATTAATAGAAATCTTTTGAAGTACTTCAAAATGTTCTCTGAAGTCCTTATTTAAAAATCTAAGAAAAGCTTTATTAAAAAGGTAATGAATTTTTTTCGAAATCTTTAAAAATATACATTTTATTTTAAATGTCAAATAATTTTAAAATTTTTAATCTTTAAATCGTTTCAAAATTTCGAAATATCGTAAATTTACTGGAATTGTTCCAGAAATTTTGGAATCTTGCAGAATTTCAAAATTTATCATCAAAATTTTCGACATTCTTTTTCCAAATTTTAGGAAATAATTTGTATTCTCTTAAAATTTTCTAAAGCTGCAAAAATCTTCTAAATTAAACTCCTAAATTCTTTTGAAATTAAACGAATTTTTCGTATATAAAATTCTGCATAATTAGAAAAATTGCTCTAAAATATCTTTTGAAATCTTTTTAAATATTTTGTTTTCTAAATTAACTTGTCAACATGTTTAAAAATCTACACTTGTTGGTAAAATTTATTTATTTTTTTCAATTTCAAATTATTCTTTTCTAAAACTTTGTAAAATTGCACAATTTTGTTTTAAAATCTTCTATAGTCTTTTTGCACATTTTGAAAAATAATTTGAACTGTTTGAAAATCTTTTTTGATTGTTTTTTTAAAATTTATATTTCAAAATAAAAAATCCTTTAAAAATTTCCAAGGAATCTTCAGGAAAATTCTTCATGCTTTTGAAACACAGTAACGTCTTTGAAAAGTTTCGGAGAATTTTTCATAATGTTGAAAATTCTACATTTTGTTTAAAATTTTTGAAATATTTTTTAATTAAAAATTTTTTAAAATCTTTTCATTCTACACTTTTTCGAAATTTGGGAAAATATTTTAAAATTTTACAATTTTTTTAATAGTTTCAAAACTTCTGAAACTTTTAATACTCTTTTAAGCCAAGTTGATTAAAAAAATTTGAAACATCTCCCGTAATTAAAAAATTGCCTTAAAACCATTCAGATTTTTTTTCTCGAATTTAATAGAAATTATTTGAAGTAATTTTAATTTTTCTTAGAAATCTTTTTTAAAAAGCTGAAAAAAGCTTTCCTTAAAAATCTACTGATTTTTTGTTGTTAAAATTATTAAAAATATACATTTTAATTTAAAAATTTCAAACCTTTAAATTTTCAAATATTTTTGAGTCTTTGTTAAACTTCTCGAATTTGTTATAAAATTTTCTAAAATAATAAAATTTCACTTTAAAATCTGCTATGGTTTTCTTTTCTCTAAAAATTTTAGAAAACTATTTGAACCTCTAAATATCTTAAAATATTCCAGATTTCTTTACTCAAAAATGAATGAGATCATTTTAAAGTTTCTTAGAAAATTATTTTTAAAAAATAAAAAAAATCATTTGAAGTTTTCCCATGAAACATTATTTTAAAGTATCTAAAAATTCGGAAAAAGTTAGTGTTTTTTTGCTTAGAAATCTTCAAAAATCTGCATTTTGTTTTAAATTAGAAATTGTTATAAAATTTTCCTATAATTAAAAAAATCTACATGATAAAAAAAATTAGCTTAAGACCTTTTGTTTTGAAATTTTTTTAAAAATATTTTCAAATTATTTATGAATTCTTGTAAAATTGCACAATTTTTTTAAAAACCTTCCATTGTTTTCTTTCGAAATATTAGATTATTTTTTGAATTGCTTTAAAATCTTTGTAACATTTCTTTTTCTAAATGAAAACTAATTTAAAATTTCCCTAGGAATTTTATAAAAAATGTAAAAAAAAATTTTCTAATCTCCACAATTTTGTTTGAATTATTTTAGAAATTTTTAAAAAAACTTCTAAAGCTTTGAAATATTTTTTAAAATTCTTCACATTCTCGTAGAATTTATTTCTAAATAAATTTAAAAATAATTTGGGGTTTTCCTACAAAATTTTTTAAAAAGTTTTTAGATTTTTTTTTCAAAATTAATAGAAATCTTTCTAAGTTTTTGATTCTCTTAATACTTATATAAATTCTTAGAAATCTGCTGATTAAAAAAAAATTGTAATCTACATTTTGTCTTAAATTTTTTATTATTTTTAAGCTTCAAAATATTTCTTAAAATGATGCGAAATTTTCTTAGAAATATAAAAAATAATTCAGCACAAGTAAAGAAATTTCCTTTAAATCTTCCGGATTTTTTTTTCAAAATTTTTCTAAAATTGCAAAATTTTTAAAAATCGCTAGAAACTCGTTTGACATATTTAAAATTTTTTTGAACTTTTCTCCAGAAATAAAATTTTTTAAATACATTTTTTTTTTTGATTTTAACAATTTTGAAATATTTTTAATTTTTTTTCTTCGAAAGCTTCCAAGTATCTTATAAAATTAATCGGAATTCTTCTAAGCAAAAACAAAAATCTGCATAAAATTCTAAATGTTCTAAATATCTTTCAAAATGTTTCGAACTTTTCCTAAGTGAAAAAATGTGCCAAAGCAAAAAAATTGCATTGAAAATTTTCCAGATTATTCTTGATAATTTTGAGAATCTTGAAATCTTTTTAAATATTCTCGTAAAATTTATTCTTTCAATTAAAAACAAAAAAAAACATTTAAAAATCCAATTAAAAAAATTATTGTGTTAGTCTTCTACTATCTTTTAATGAATTTTGCAGAAAATAAGTTGAAATTTTGATGGTAATAATATTATTTTCTAATCCAAAAATTTCATTTTCGCAAATAATAACTTATAATTTTTTATTTCATTTTAAAATGGATTTTTCTTCAGAGTTTTTTAAAAAAGAAATAGTTTCCACTGATGATGCTGAAAATAAGGTAATTATATTTGAAAGCATAATTGTTATAATACATAATTTTTAGATTAATATTAAGATTTATTTTCCACAAGAAAAAGAATTCACCTTTTTAAAAAAATTCAATTTGAATTTCCCGCGGTCTGGTGATTAGTCATAAATAAAAATAATTTTTTTTTTAGTTTACTGAGCGACTTAAAATTTGCTAGTAAACTTAAAAATATAAAATACATCCTCAAACGAAGGAAACAATCCTGAAGATTAGGAAAGCGAGATATATTAGAAAATAAATAAGTTTTCTGTTAATCTGTTTTACCGACAGAGATCAATATTATTACTACGCATGCGCCTAGAGTTACTACTCGATTCGAAAACATCGAGTCAAAAGTCAATCAGTCCCAGTCGGTCAGTTGTAGGAAAAAATGGCGGACGTCGACTTGAACATCGACAACCTCATCCAAAGATTATTGGAAGGTACGTGAAAAAGGGAACCATTTCGGGAGAAAAATTGATCGCTTTGTTTTTTCGTTATCCCAACTCCGATTTTAAATACGGTTCTAGGCGTTCGGCATGTAATACCGTGAAAAAAATCGAGGTTCGATGTCAACCTTACCTCGAGTGTGTATTGTGTATATATTTGTTTGTTGTTAACCGCAAGTTAATTAAAAGGAGCTTCATCCCGGCTTACGCGTATTGTTGTTGAACGCCAAAAACGCTCTTTCTCCTTGAATGTTTTTCCATGAAAATGAGTGCGATTGTGCAAGGAAGGCGCACCGATTTCTCTCGGGGTTCGATTTTCGATCGCGAGTGATATCTTGCTCTCCTTCCCTAGATTTATTTTCTTAGTTCCTTACTTAGAAAAAAAGAAACAATCTCTTTTTTGTTCTTTTCTCATGCTACGCTTCGGGACCTTTTGCGGTAAAGTATACCACACCCAGAATGACCAGGTCCAGAAGAAAGCCAAACTTAAAGATATTTTCTCCTCGGACTTTGTTGGTACGCAATAAGGAACCATTCCACGTAGCTTTTGGACTTTTCGTTTTTATCGTTATGTTTAGTCGTATCGCCTTAACTCTGCATGGGTGTTTATCCGTTTGTGTCTGGATGCATTCTTTCAATTTACCATTTACAAATTAACAAATGACATTTACCACATTAACATTTTACCCTGCAGTGTTAAGACGTAATTTGTTTCGGGTAATCCATCCTGGCCACAAATCTCGACTGTCTCAGACAATTTTAGAAATCAGCAATGTTTACTGTCAAGGTAAAAAGGAAACATTACTTTTTCTCTGCATATATTTTTTTCGGTCGTTCTGTAACTTGATAGCTTCTTTTATTCAATTTTATATGTGAAAAATTCCGGTTTTTATGTTACTATTCTCTCATATTATAAGCGAGGAATTAACCACTGTTGTAAACTGGAATACACACTGTCATTTAATCTCTTATAATCTTGTGTAATCCCGGCTAGTCTTGGGTTTTAAGTTTCTTATACTCTTGTTCAAATATTTTCCTTTCATTCTTCTTCACTGTGTAATTATCAAATTGAATAATTGAATTAATTTTTAAAAATACAGGGTGTCTACCTGGGAAAACCTACAATTGTCAGATTTTTTTGGGACATTTTTCGATCGTGCTAAAAAATTAATTTAAAAAAAAAATAGTACAGCTTTTAACCATAAAAGATGATTTCTTAACTAAAACATGATTTTTTAATCAAAAATTTTAATTTTTTTAGCAAACAATAAGATTTCAGTAAAATACACGAATTTTCAACCAAATATTTTATTTTTTAAACAAGATAATTAATTTTCTACGAAAAAATACCAATTTTCGAGAAAGTAGATCATTTTTTAATTAAGATTTAATTTTCAAACAGAACCGAGAATTTTCACGAAATGGTTAAAGACTATTTTTCCACAAAATATATCCATTTTCAACGATATAGTGTCGGCAACCAAAGTTTAATTTTTAACTAAAAAGGATAAATTTTCAACCAAAAATAGAATAGATGAATTTTTATTTAAAAAAAAAATAAAATTACAATTTAAAATGATGAATCTTTAACTGAAATATTGAATTTTCAACCAAGAAGATTAATTTTCAACTAAAAAAGAAAGTTGTCAACAAAAAATTCGGAATATCTAGTTTCATTTTTATTAAAAAAATACATAGTTGTATTTTCAAAGAAAGTGATGAATTTTTAACTAAAAAAATAAATAAATCTTGCACTGCAATAGTTAAGTTTTCGACCGTAAAAGATAAATTCTCAACTAAAGCATTACTTTTTAACCGAAAATAAAAATTTTTTTGGCATTTTTTTTTTTCAAATCAAACCGAGAATTTTCACAAAATAGTTACGGACGATTTTTCCACAAAATATATCCATTTTCAACGAAATAGTGTTGGCAACCAAAGTTAAATTTTGAACTAAAACAGATAAATTTTCAACTAAAAATGGAATAATTTTGGATGTTATTGGTTAATTTCTAGTTAAAAAAGTTAAATTACAACTGAAGTAATGAAACTCTAACTGAAATATTGCATTTTCAACTAACAAGAATAATTTTCACCAGAAAAAATGTGAATTTTCAACAAAATATAGAAATTTTCAACTAAAAAAGATAAATTGTCAACAACAAATTAGAAATATGTAGTTTCATTTTTAATTAAAAACTATATAGTTATCTTTTTAAACAAAGTGATGAATTTCTAAGTAAAATAATGAATCTTCAATTTTTTTGTTGAATCATAGACTAAAAAGATCATTTTTAACTATGATGTTGAATATTTACCTGGAATAATTGAATTCTCAAACAAATAGATTAATTTCTACCAAAAAATAAATATTTACAACTAAGAGAGATAATTTTTTAACTAAAACTTGAATAGTTAAATTTTCAGTTTAAAAAATTAATGTTTAACGAAAATGATGAATTTTAAACTAAAATAAAAGAATTATTCAATTATATTATTTACAATTTCAGTTTGAAAAAACAATATTTTAATTAAAAAAATATAATTTACAAAAGCGAAATATTTTCCAAAAAAATTGTTACATTTTCAAAAAAACTGATGAATTTTCAACTAAAATCGATAAATTCTCAACTAAAACATTACGTTTTACCTAAAAAAAATTATTTTTTTAGCAATAAATACGAGTTTTTAATAAAATATACATCAATTTTCGACCAAATAGTTCATTTTTTAACCAAAAAGATTTATTTTATACGAAAAAATATAAATTTTCAGTTTAAAAAATTAATTTTAAAACAAAACAGACAATTTCTATCAGTTCAGTTTGCAATGCGTAATTCAAAAATCTTTTACTTTAGAAATTCTTCATTTTAGATGTTTAAATTATTCTCTTTTTAATCCATTTAATTTGAAATTTCGTAATTAAGAACAGAATAATTATTTATTGTTTAGCAATATTTGACTGTTAATTGAATACGAGTAAATTGAGGATAAATATATAAAGGACACAATTTTAATTGTTTTTAAAGAGATATTTAGAAGTTTTCAAAAGATTCTAAATTAATTTAAAACTTAAAATGATCTCAATTAATTTAAACGAAGTGTGAAAATTTTGTTCAGAACCTATAAACATATTTTTAAATGAAAAGAATCTGTTCTACCATTTTTAGAAAACCCTGCAATTTTTTTTTAAATCTTTAAACTCTTCCATGGTCTTTTTGGCAATTTTCTAAATCTTTTTAAATATCTTGTTAAAATAATTTTTCAAAATGAAAAATCATTTTAAATTTTCCTAGGAATATTAAGAAAATGTTTTTATTCTTTTGGAGCCTTTCATAATTATTAAAAAGCTTCTAAATTTGTTGTTTCAAATCTGCAAAAATGAACATTTCGTTTTAAATTAGGTTTTAAAACTTTTAAATATCTCTTAAAATTACTCTAATTTTTTCTAAAAATTATAAATGTGCAATGTTATTTATAAATCCAAATTTATAGGATTTTTTTTTAATTCGCAGGATTTTCTAAAAGTTGCAAGACAAATTCAATTAATTTGATAATTTATTTAGAAGTTCTAACAAAATTTCAAAAATAATTGAAAATTAGAAAAAATATAAAATAACTTTTAAGATTTTCAAATAAAATTTTAAAGCTTTTCAAGGATGCTCAAACTATTTAAAATGACAATAATTTAACTTCTAATTTAAGAACTTTTCAGTTAAAAAAAAAATTAAATTCTTAAGTTTTTAATGTTTCTAGCCTAAAATAACTTATTAATATAATTTTGAAAATTTTTAAAGTCCATTGTTTAATTGAAAAGTGTTAGTACCTTCCAGTTTATACGTGTAAATTATTGAGTATTTGAATAAAAAATTTTGAATTGAAAAACTTTTGAACTTTAATTTAAAAAGTTTAAAATTCAAGACTTCCACTTTGAATGCTTTAATTTGTTGTCTATTTTTTTTCTTTAAATGAAAAAACGATAGAAAAAGAGTTCGAATTTTTACTTTAAAAAAGGTCAGTTTTCAATAACAAAATTTATATTTTGTGCCAAATTGTTCAAATTTAAAGACGAATTTAAATTACCAAATGATTAAATTTGCAACTAAATCAATTTAACTTTCTGTAAAAAAGTTTTATTTTTATATAAAAAAAAAGATTAAATTTCGACGAAAAGAGAATAATTTTTAAACCAACAAGACAAATTTTCAACAAAAGTTTTGAATTTTCAAGCTAAAAAGACGAATTCTCTTTAAAAAACAGTTGAATTTTCAACTTTTTTTTTTTAATTATTTTTTTTATATATAAAGATTGATCGATTGAATGGAAATTTCAAATCTTTTATTAAAATAAGCTATTTTGTTAAAAAAAAAGTTTCTTCTTTGGCTGTAAATAAATGTTTGGAAATTTAACTATTTCATTTGAGACTTGCGCTATGTTTTTGAAATTTTTTTTTTATGTGAAATTAATTTTTTTTAACTGAACATGTAAATATTTCACTTGCATATTCCTTTATTTTCGCTAAAAAATCGTCTCTGTGGTTGAACATTAATTCATCTTAAATAAAAATTTAACTGTTTCATTTTTGACTGAAAAATTACCCCTATTTGAAAATATAACTATTTTTTTGAAAATTAGGGATTGTTATTTGTATTTTTTTTTTCTACTAAAAATTTAACTATTTCGTTTTTGTTGAAAATTCATATTTTTGGTTGAAAATAAAACTACTTTATTAAAAGTTAAACTCTTTTCTCAAAAAGGGTTTAAAAATATATAATTTTTAAAGGTTAAAAACCATTTTTAACTTATCCCAAAAAAAATGATTGAATTTTTTCTTGCTGTCGCTTCCTACAATATTTTTTTTAACTGATTTAATTTTAATAAATCATGAGTTATTTTTTTAGCAAAACATTCCGTAAGACTACCGATGTCAGATTAATAAATAAGCAATTTTAAAATATAGTTATTTGTTTAAAAATGTTTTTTTAAACTGATTTTAGGGATTTCAAAATATTTTATAGGGTTTGAAAATTGTTATTATTTTATTATCGAACGATTTTAAAACTGTATAAAATATTCTAACTAATTTGGAAGATATTTTACAAGATTACAAGAAATTTCCTGAGTTTTTAAGAATTTCAAGGGATTTTGAAAGGGTATCAAAGATTTGAAAAGATTTGAGGGAATTTGAAAAAATTTCGAGAGAACTCTAGAGAGTAAATGAAACGGAAATAAATTTTAAGGGATTTCTACGGCTTTTCATTTCTATGATTTCTATCGTACGGCTTTTTTTCATTCCCATGAAAAAGCATGTTCATTCTTTTGAAACCTTTTAAAATTCTTAAAAAGCTTTTTTTTAGCCTTCCAGAAACAATTTTTTTTATACTTGAATATTGCAATCCTTCTAAATAAAATAATAAATTCTCTAAAATCTTATACATTCTTTTTTTTTTAAATCTAGTACATGATTTAAAAAATCTTTTTGAACTTTCTCATATTTTCAACAGTTATGAACCTTTGAAGAATCTTTTTAAATAATTTAAAAATTTCTTAACATTTTGAAAATATTCTGAATAATTAAAGAAAAGTGCCTTATAATCTTCCGGATGCTTTTTTTGACTACGTTGGAAATATTTAAAAATATTCTGTTGAATTTAATTTTTCAAAATAAAACATCATTTTATATTGTTTAAAATTTATTTTGAATCTTTTCAAAACTTCTAAATGTCTCTTAAACTTACTGGCATGTTCTCCTCATTTTGAAAACTCACAAAATTGAAAATTTTTTTTCAATATCTCCTACTTTATTTTGTTTTTAAATTGTAGAAAATCATTTGAAAAATTTAATGAATAAATAAAATGGAAAGCAATTATAAAGGACTTTTTTATGTGGTATTTTATTTTATGGAGAATGGAAGTACCTAAGGGATTTAAACATTTTTAAAAGATTTCTATGAATGTCGCAATATTCAAAAGATTTTTTTAAATTTAATAGGATTTTAAAGTCTTGTAGGGTTGCTGGAAGACCTAGAAAAGGCATGGAATTTTGAAAAAATAACTAAAATTTTTTTATCTTGTGTTTATAATAAAAATAATATTATCATAATTTCATTATACAAAAATATCATCATAAATTCCAGAATTTAAAAAATTGTAATAATATTAGTGAGAATTATATTAATTTATTATCAATAATAATTATTTATTAAACTTTAAATTCATCAAATTATGAAGAATTTATATCAGATTATTTCCAAAATGTCGTATGTAATTTTGAAAAATGTAAAGTTTTCAAAATTCATCATTTTAATTTCATAATTTAATTGTTGCAAAATTTGAAGCCCCCTGAATTTTAGAGCATTCAAAGTTCACAATTTACAACATTAAAAATTTTAAACTCTTCAATTTTGCAAAATTAAAAAATTTCTCAATTTTTGTTTTCCGAATTGAAAGCATTCAATGTTGATAGCGAATTTGAAGCATTTAACGTTGATGCTTTAAAAACTTGAAAAAAATATTTCAACATTTTCAAAATGAAAAATGAAAGTATGGTTGAAATATTCGGATATTTAGCAAAAAATTCGGCACATTGTTAACCAGATATAAAAAATAGTTCATCCCCTGATTAAATATTTGAGAAATTGTTTTTGATTTCTTAAAACTTAGTTCTGATGTTGTAAAATAATGATAAAAGAAATTAAATGAATTTATTTTTCAATAGCTCGACGAGACTTTGTGGTCATTATGGATTAATTTAAACGAAGGCTTTACAATTTAATTTCAAGAAATTTATATCTTCGAACGTTTTGCTAATAAGGTTAAAAGTTGCACATAAAGATAAATGAATTTTCAATCAAATAATTGAAGTTTCAACCTGCAAGATTTATTTTCTACCAAAGAAGATGTATTTTTAATAAATTACATTAATTTTGAACTCTAAATAGTTGGATTTTTAACTAAAAAAATCAATTTTAAACAAAGTATTTGTATTTTTAACGGAATAAAATCAGTTTGACCAAAAGTAGAATAGTTAAATATCCAGGTAAAAAATTAATTTTCCATCAAAAAATAAATTTTCAACTAAAATGATAAATATTTAATTGGAATACTTTAATTTTCAACAAAAAAGATTAATTTTCAAGCAAAAAGCTTAACTTTCTACAAAAAATAACTATTTTTAAACGAATTATATGAATTTTCAAGTAAATAGTATTGACAGTCAAAGTTTAATTTTGAACTAAAAATAGTCAATTTTTAACCATAAATGGAATAGTTGAATTTTTAGTTAAAAAAATCAATTTCAAACCTCAAGAAGTTCAATTTTTACCAAAATAAGGTATAAACTTATATCAAAAACGAAATTTTCAACTAAAAAAGGTAAATTATCGACGAAAAATTGAACAGTTAAAATTTCAGTTAAATAAATTATTGTTCAACCAAAGAGATGCATTTTTAACTAAAATGAGGAAATATTCAATTATAAATAGATATATTTTCATTTTTTTTAATGATTTAAAAAATAGTAATTTTTAAAAGAATAGTTACATTTTTAAACAAATTGATGAATTTTTAACTAAAATGATGAATCTCTAAACTTTTTAGGGGAGTTTTAGACCAAAAAAGTAATTTTTCACGAAAATGATGAATATTTACCTAAAAAATCTCATTTTTCAATCATAAATTGAACAGTTAAATTTGCAGTTAAATAATTAAATGTTCAGTCTGAATTTTCAACTAAAATGAGGAAATATTCAATTATAAATAGTTAACTTTTCTTTTTTTTAAATTACTTAAAAAAATAATACTTACATTTTCAAAGAAATTGATGAATTTTTAACTAAAATGATGAATCTCTAAACTTTTTAGGGGAATTTTAGACTAAAAAAGGTAATTTTTGACTAAAATGATGAATATTTACCTAAAAAATCTCATTTTTCAATCATAAGTTGCAGGATTAAATTTCTAGTTAAAATGATTGACGATTCATAATTTTAGTTAAAAATTTATTACTTAGTTTGAAATTGTAAATTTTTTTTTAGAAATTTCTTGTAAACCGAAATTTTAACAATTATAATTAAATCTCTATTTTAATATTAATTCATGTCTTTCGTTTAACATCAATTTTTTTAACTAGAAATGTAATCCTGCAATTTATGGTTGAAAAATGAGATTTTTTAGTCCCTTATAATTGCTTTCCATTTTATTTATTCATTACATTTTTCAAATGATTTTCTACACAATTAAAAAAAAATAGTGTAGGAGATATTGAAAAAAAAATTTTCAATTTTGTGAGGTTTCAAAATGAGGAAAAAATTCCAGTAAGTTTAAGAGGCAGAATATTTTTAAAATGTTAAGAAATTTTTAAATCATTTAAAAAGATTCTTCAAAGATTCATAACTGTTGAAAATATGAGAAAGTTCAAAAAGATTAAAGATTTTTTAAATGATGTACTAGAATTAAAAAAACAAAAAATAATGCATAAGATTTTAGAGAATTTATTTTTTTTTTATTTAGAAGGATGGCAAAATTCAAGTAAGTTTGAGAGTAATCTACAAGTTTTTAAAAGATGAAAATTCAATTATTATAGTTTTCTATAAAAAATTTCTACTAAAAAGGCAAATTTTTAACTAAAAAATATAATTTTCAAACAAAAATTGAATAGTAAAATTTTTAGTTAAAAAAGAAATGTTAAAAGAAAAAGGTGAATTTTAAACTAAAACATACAAGTCGAATAGTTATAATTTTAGTTTAAAGAAAAAAACTATTTGAGTCAAAACAAAATAATTTTCAAAAAACTAGTTACATTTTCAAACAAAGTGATTAATTTTTTACTGAAATGATAAATATTTAATTAGAATAGTAGAATTTTAAACCAAAAATGTACATTTTCAATTAAAATGGTGAACCAGTGAAGAGAATAATTGAATTGTCTACCAAATAGATGAATTTTTAACCAACAAGATTATTTTCTACAAAACACTGAAGCTCAATTTTCAATAAAATACGTGAGTTTTCATCTAAAAAAGATTAATTTTCAAACAAAAATTAAACCGTTAAATTTTTAGTTAAAAAATTAATGTTCAGCGAAAGAGATGACTAACTTAAATGAGAAAATATTTATTTGGAATAATCACATTTTCAGTTAAAACAAATTTTTTATCCAAAATAACAAACTAAAAAAGAATATAGTTACATTTTAAAAGAAATTAAGGAATTTTCAAATACAAGTGAATATTCACCTATAGTAATGGAATTTAAAAGAAAATTCATTTCTACCAAAATAATACGAATTTTCAACTAAAAAAGATTTGTTTGACATCAAAGATTGTATAGTTAAAGAATATAATTATCAACGAAAGAAATTAATGTTAAACTAAAATTATGGAACATTCAAGTGGCATAGTTCTGAAAAAAACAGTTATCAACAAAATAGTTGAAAACACAAATATAAAGCTACATTTACAAATGAATCGTTTTCATTCAATTCTATATCACAATTTAAAAAAAATTCCCTAACTTAAAAATAAACGCCCTGAAATTTCCAAATTTTCAGATAAGGTAGACACCCTGCGCAATTACATTATCCTTAACGGAAAACGTCTTTTTGACAGTTTGATTTGTGTCTAAAAGTATTATTTTTACTCCAAAGGTAATGTTCAATTTTAGGAATAATAGTTAATAATTTTTTACGCGAATTTGAAATGGATTTTAATAGCAATTTTAAAGGTTGACTTTTACACAATCAAGTATTTTACATTGATGGCACGAAAAAAAAAGGAGGAAAATTATCTCTGGAGTATTAATTGTTCACGTATAGCCGACCAAAAAAAAAAAGCACGTAATAATCAATGTGCAGCGTTGCTAATTATATCACTGTATTTAGTTTTTGTTAGCAGATCTTCCTTTGATTGAAAAATTTCTTTGTTTGAAAAGAACAAAGTTGTATTTACCTTGCACGAGGCTTGTTATTAGAATACGTAGCGAAACAATTAATGTTTGATAGGATGTTACACAGCATTGGTCAACTGTAATTATTTCAGCTTGTTAAATGCAGTACATGTGGTTAAAGTTGCAAACTAGTGTGTGCAGGGCCAAATGCACGTTCCTAAATGTTAAATGAATTCACTCTCATGTCATATTTATTATTTTGGTTTCTCAATATTTTCAACATTTTTATCTAGTCTGAAAACTTGAGCAGTAAAATGAAATAATGTATCAGATTTTTAAAGTTAAAATAATTTTTATTAATTGTTATCTAGGTTCAACCAAATATAAGATAAGACATTTTTTTCAACAATATCTGAGATATGATAGATATGGTGGTTCTCTTAATTTCAGTTAGTATTCAGTAAATAAAGTAAAGAAACGACAATTTCATTTTTAACGAGGTCTAATTTATTATAATTTGCTGAGAAAAGGTTTCGAATTTTATGTTCTACCTTTTCAACCTTGGGACTAATTCAACCAATTGAATTAGTTCTCAAAAGCTGCTTCTCATGAGGAAAGTTGTTTCGATTTTTGTCATTCAATGTGTTTAAATTTAGAATGAATGCGACAAGTTCAGTGCCATTGTCAGAGAAAAAAAAACATCATTTTAAGCTTGGTTTTTTTTTTTTTTTTACTAAAAGAAATTAATTTTCTTTAAAACTTTCTTAAAAACTCAGAATGTCATTTACAGAACTGATATTTAAATAAACATATTATTGAAAAATTAAATAAATTTCTTATCTATTTATACTCTTTTTATTGGGACGATTTTCACTAGGAAACCGAAATCCAGTTGAAAGCGCTGTCAATTTATTTTCAGAGTCCATGGTTACGATAGATTCTATTTTCAGGATACACTATGTTCTACATTTCAATATCGTTGCACTCTCTGTGTTTTGCGCGATATAGATACGAAACCATTAAAGGCTTAGCTTTCCAATTAGTGCATTAGTTCTCATTAAATGCCCCCTGGTTTATAAACAGTGCCGGCTTTCTCAATAATGTTGACCAATTTTTAAAAAAGACATTCAGATTGTTCGGATTTTGAGCCAAAAAAGAAAAAAATCTTACTACGCGTTTTTCAGAAAAAACTATTTGTTCCTATTTAAATCATTAAAAATCTCATGTTTTTTTAAATGACGCAAAATGTGAATAACAGTTTATGGTGCAAAAATTTTCAGCTTTCTGAAATCTATTAAATTGTAACCTTTCCAAATTTGTATATTGTTTAATTCAATAAATTTTTGACAAAAATATAGAAAAAATAGACCAAAATAGCATTTAGTTTAATGAATTTTAACAGTTTATTTTGAAATTTTTTTTTTTTTTAGTTCACTGACTATTTAAAGAACATTTTCCATAAGATTATTTAGGTTCCTGAGGTTCATTACAAAGAAAAATGGAATTTATCTCTAAAATTGAAGAAAAGTAATTTTTTCCGATGAACTGACAGTGAATTTATTTGTTGATCGGGAATTTTACAAATTTTCAGAAGAAAAATCTGTCCAAGTTCGATTTCAACAGTTTTTTAAAATAAATTAGTTGAATTGATATCTTTTTAAATCATGATATCATTCAGTTTATAATGCATGATTCGAACATCTTTTACCTGAAAAATTATCTATTTTAGATTTTTATTTTTAAGCTTATATTTGAAGTTGAAGTTAAAAAATTCCAGATTCGTAATTAATTCGTCATTAAAGGCTTTTATTAAATTAAAAATATTGTTTCAGTCTGAATTATTCAATTTTTAACTCATTCAATTAAAAAAAATTGATTAAAAAAAGGTTTAATTATTTAATATTTAGCAATATTTTTCTTATAATTCAAGACGAGTAAGTTGAAGCCAAATATTTAAAAGTAAACAGTTTGAAACTTAAATGTTTGACAAAGAAAGCTTTAAATTGTTAAAATTTCGAAAAGCTTTTAACATTTGAACGTTGCAATTTTTATTGTTCTACTTAATAAAATGTTTAATTTGTAAGCGAAATTGTTGAATTTCGATGTATAAACAGTAATTGAACACGTATTATTTTTAGAAGAATTTGAGTAATTTTAAGAGATGTTTAGAAATTTTTAAAGGATTCCAAATTAATTAAAAACTTAAAATGATATCAAGTAATCTAAACGAAGTTTTTGAAGAAAAATTTCAGAACTTCGAAACATATTGTAAACTGAATAACATTTTTCCTACAATTTTTAGAAAATCTTTCAAATTAAAAAAAAAACCTTAAATTCTATCTGGGTCGTTTTTAATAATATTGTAATTCTCTTAAAATCTTTTTGAATATTCTGTTAAAATAATTTTTCAAAATGTAGGATCATTTTTAATTTTCCTAGGAATTTTAAGAAAATATTTTTATTCTTTTGGAGCCTTTCACAATTCTTAAAAAGCCTCCAAATTTGTTGTACACTGCAAAAATCTACATTTTGTTTTAAATTAGGGTGTGAGTATTTGCACCGAAATTTCGTTACGATTTACCAAATTTTTTCGGTAAACACACTTTGTTAAAATTATTTGCAAGCATTTCAAGTTCTCAATTAATTTTCAATACTTTTGAAACTTCTAAATATCTCTTAAAATTACTCTAATTGTTTCTAAAAAAAAAAATAAGTTCATTGTTATTTAGAAATCAAAATTTTAAAGACATTTTTTTTAATTCGCAAGATTTTCTAAAATTTGTAGGACAAATTCAATTAATTTTTAAAATTATTGAGAATTTTTGAAAAAATTTCAGAAAAAAAGCAAAATTTGAAAAAATTTAAAACTGTTTCTAGATTTCTCAAGGTTTTGAAATAAAATTTTAAAGTTTTTCAAGGATTCTTAAACTATTTAAAATAAATATTATTTAAATTCTAATTTAAGGACTTTTAAGTTGAAAAAATGCAAATTTAATAATATTTATTGGCCTAAAATAACTGAATAATATAATTTTAATCATTTTTAGAGTTCATTGATTTATTCTTTAATTTAGAGTATTGAAAATGTTAACCTGGATTAATATTTTTTAAACTTAATCTAAATCTTTGAACTCTATAATTTATGAATGTTTAAAAATCTGAATTTTCCAGTTTAAATTCATTAAACTTGAAATTATTCATTTGAAAAGTGTTAGTACCTTCTAATTTATACGTGCATATTATTGAACGATTCCATAGAAAATTTATGAATTTAAAAACTTGTAAACTTCAATTTTAAAAGTTAAAAATTCAAGAGTGAACCGGGGAAAAACCGGGAAATGACCGAGAAGTTTGTTCTTTGATTAACACGGTCACCCTGTGACAGGGAATTTTACAAATTTTTAGAAAAAAATCTGCCCATATTCGATTTCAGTAGTTTTTAAAAATAATTAGTTCAATTGTTATCTTTTTCGGTTATTCTATCATTCAGTTTACGTTGCATAATTCAAAAATCTTTTACTTTAAAATGTTCCATTCTAGATTTTATTTTTAACCGTACATTTTTAATTTAAAGAGTTTTAAAATGCTGTCTAGAAGACTTAAATAATTAAAAATTAAAAGCGTTTGATGTTGAAAATTTTTGAGACAAAAAACATTTTTATCTTATCAACTGTGAATATAAATAAATAATTTTGTTTAATGGATATGTGCTTTAAGTATTACAATGTGAACAATAATTGATTTGACAACACGATTCTAAATTCTTTCACAATTAAAGAATTTCAAGATTTTAACGTTAAAAATTAATCGTTTTCAATTCGAAAGTCTTAGTCATAAAAAAATGCAAACGTGTCTGATTTAAACTTTATAAACTATTTTCAACTTTAAAATAACTTCATAATAAAATGTTCGAAATTCAAGGCTTTTACTCATTCTAAAATATTTTTTCAGTCAAAAATATTCATTTTTTCATCCATTCAATTTGAGATTTTTTAATTAAAAATAATAATTATTGAATATTTAGCATTATTTAACTTTTCATTTAAGACGAGTAAATTTAAACCAAATATTTAAAATGAAACAATTAGATACTGAATTATTTGACATAGAAACCCTGAAATTTTGAAAAGATTCCAAAATAAATTTAAAAGCTTAATTTAAATAAATTTAAAAAATTTAGAAGCTGTTTACGAATTGTAAAATACTTCAAACGAATAAAAAATTTTCTTAATATTCTTAGGAAAATAACTTTTCATTTGAAAAAATTATTTTAAGAGAAGATTTAAAAAGTCGTCAAAACGGAATAAAAGATTCAAAAAGATTTTAAGAAAATTTTTGAAAACTTTGCAGGATCTTCTAAAAAAAGCGTTGGAAAAATGCAATATATTTTAAAAGATATTTAGAATTCTGAAAAATTTTCAAAACTAATTTTTAATTTGAAAAAATGTAAAACAACTTCAAGATTTTGAAATACAATTTTGAAGTATGTACAAGGATGTTTAAACTATTTAACATGAAAATAATTTAACTTCTAATTTAAGAAGTGTTCAGTTTAAAAAAATATTAAGTTTTTATGTTCCTAGCTTAAAATTCGTTAAAATAATATAAATTTTAATTTATTAAATTTTTAATTTAGAGCATTGAAAATGATAACGTGGATTTATATTATTTATCTGGTAAGGGTACAGTTTAATAGATTTCAGGAAGCTGAACAATTTTGAATTATGAACCGATATTCATATTTTGCGCCGTTTTTCTAGAAAAATTAGATTTTTAATTGTTAAAAATGAAAAAATCTTTTTTCCTAAAAATGCGTATTAAGATTTTTTTCTTTCCTGGTACCAAATATTATTTATTTAATTGGATTGGTCTTTAAAATAAATTTTTGATTTCGAATCAAGTGTTCTACAGAGTCACCGCAGGTCAGGGAAATCAGGGAAAAGTCAGGGTCTTTGAAAAAAATGCAAGTCAGGGAAAATTTCTGTAAGAAGCACTTTAAGTCAATGTCAAGAATAGTCAGGGCTGCCACGCGATCTCTTTTGTTAACTTTCTTCTTCTCAAATCACTTTTATTAAACTATAGTCAATATAGTCACTTTTTAAAGTAGAAATATTACTTTAGTCATTTTGCTGTCCATAAATTAATTTTTAGGGCATTTTAAAAGACTCATACAAATTTTTAAAAGATTTCAAAGTATTTTTAAGATTTTAGAGCCTTTTTAAAAATTAAAAGGAATTTTCGAAAGCTTTAAAGAGTATATAAATACAATAATTTGAACATATTTAAAAGGGTTTTTTAAAGATTTTAGGATTTTTGTACAATTTAGAGGAATTTTTTAGTGCTTTAAAAATGTCAAGAGGTTTTCATTTTCAAAGGAATTTTAATTATGAGCTTTCAAGAATTAAACAAGATTCAAAGGTTTTTATAGTATTTTAAAGGATTCTAAGAAATTTCGAACAGATTTAGATAATTTGAAGCGATTCTAAATGATTTTAAAGATTTTAGTATATTTTTTTTTAATCAAAGGAATTTTAATGAGCTTTAAAAAGCTTTATTATATTTTAAAGGATAGAACCTTGTTAAAAATTAAAAGGAATTTTTGACAGCTTGAAAAAATGTATAAATATAATAATTTGAAAATATTTAAAAGGTTTTCAAAGATTTTAGGCTTTTTTTGACAATTTAGAGGAATTTTCTAGTGCTTTAAAAATTTCAAGAGTTGCATTTTCGAAGGAATTTTAATTATAAGCTTTAAAGAATTAAAAAAGATTCAAATGTTTTTATGATATTTTAACGGATTCTACGAAATTTTGAATAGATTTAGATAATTTGAAGCGATTCCAAATGATTTTTAAAGGATTTCAAATATTTATTATTACTATATGAAAAAGAATTTGTAGCAGATTTCAATAACTTTAAAGGTTTCCCAAGGATTTTGATGGATTTGAAATATTTCGTAGTATTCTATAGATTCTACGATATTTTTACAAATTGAAAGGAATTTTTTAGAGGCTTAAAACATTTCAAGGGATTTCAAAAGATTTCAGGATATTTTTATAAATTTAAAAAAATGTTTTAAATATTTAAAAAATGGCTAGGGATTTTAATGGATTTGAGATATGTCAGTGTATTTAAAAAGATTCTAATCGATTTTTAAAAGATTTCAATAATTTGAATTGATTCCAAAGGATAACATTTTTTGGATATTTTTAAAAATTTTCCAAGGAATTTCAAAGAGCTTCAAAAAGTTTCCTGGTATTTCAAAGAATTCGAAATATTTTAGGGAGTTGTAAAAAATTCCTTCAGAGTATTTTGAAATGTTTCAAGCATTTTTAAATAAATTTTTTATCGTTTAAAGAGATATCTGAATATTGTAGGACTTTTCTTAAAATAGCAAAGAATTTTAAAGAGATTAACAAGATTTGAAGGGATTTTAAAAGATTCAAAAGGATTTGAAATATTATAGGGAATTAAAATTTTTTTAAATTGGTTTCTATAATTTTAAGGTATGTCAGGGTGTTTTAATAGATTCCAAGGAATTTTTGGTATATTGAAAAATATTCCAAAGAATTTGATAGATTTTAGGATATTCTTACAAATTCAAAGGAATTTTCTAGAGATTTAAACAATTTCAAAAGATTTTAAAAGGAATTGAAATATTCTAGGGAGTTTAACCAAATTTGAAGAATATTTGTATTGATTTCATTGATTTGAAGGTATTTTAAACTATTAGAAATATTTTAGAGTATTTTAAAATATTCTAAAGAATGTTTAATAGATTTCAGTCCTTTCAAGGGAACTGTAGGGCATTTCTTAATATACCAAGGAATTTTAAAGAGCTTTCAAAAGAGTTAGTGGGTTAAAGAGATTCAAATCTTTTTCTTAAAGATTAGAAAATTCTCAAAAAATTTGCAAAGATCCAAAGATTGTAAATATTTGAGGAAATTAAGAAAAAAATGTAAGGATTTCTTAATTGATTTCAATCATTTGAAGATCTTTAATTGGATTTCAAACATTTTAGGGCATTTTCAAAAATGAAAGGAATTTTAAAGAGTTTTTAAAAATTTTTGAAATATTTTTAATATCTTATAAGATTCCAAGGCATTTCTAAGATAGCAAGCGATTTAAAAAATTTTAATTTTAATTTTTAAAAAATTTTAATATGAATTTATTTGGAATTCACCCTGCATGTTTCATTATATATTCTGAATTCTTTAAAATTTTCCAAAATTCTTTGCAATTCACTCAATTCTACTCAATTTTTAGGCATTCCGTCAAATGTTTTTGAATTTCTTTGAATATTTTGAATTTCCTTTCGTACGTACTGAATTCAATTAATTTTTTTATAGTTTTGAATTGTTTTTAATTCATGTGATAGAATTTTTTGAAATTCAAAAATCTTTTTTCCAAACAATTAAAATTATTCAGAATATAACTTTAATTCTGCTGAAGTCTTATGAATCAAACTCTTCTGAATTCTTTTAAATTCAGAAGAAAATTAGTTATTTTTTGGGTAAAAATGTGTCACTTTCAGTCACTATTTCGGTGCAGATAGCTCATTTTTTCAAGTAAATTAGACTTTGACAGACCGTAATATAATAAATTTAAAATAAAACAATTGTATGTTATTTTATTCAGTATCAGAGAACCATAAAAATGAAATTTATCAGCCGCTCTATTCTATCCGAAGATGTTTGATGTAATTTAAAAAATGACATCACACTTCTCTGAGGTTGTCGTGAAAATAGACTATTGCTTAATTGTTACGAGATAAATATGTAAATTCGAAATAATTGTTTAACTAACTTTTTTTCACATTCAAATGACCTTGTTGATGTTGAGTTTTCCAATAATCATTATGACACCAATTCAGCCGTGTAGTAAAGTTCGCCATGGCTGTCTAAAAATACAGCAACTGTACTGTAACTGGACGACAATCATCTGGTGGTCACTTATTTCTATAAAAAAAAGTGCGCTTCAAAGAAAGTCCTTCGCATTGATTTTTTGCTAACGGAATAGTCCTTTGAATGCTTCTGTCTGTATAGTTTCCTTCGTGTTAGAGTACTTTAGTAGTATTAATAAGTACAATAAACAAACTTTGGGAGTTTTGATATTTGATTGATCAGTTATTTTTATAGAACGCTACAAATGAAAATTTCATACTGTAGCCCATTTTCCAAAAAATTTTCCCAACAAACTTGAATTTAAATTATTTTTTCATTACAGAATAAATAAAGAGATTTCAGGCAACTTTTTGTAGACTGTACCAATTATTTTATAGATTGCTATAAACTGACTTCAATATTCTAAATAATTATATAAGTTTTTTATTTCTTCTCAACTAATATAAAATGTTAAAGAATACATTTTTTGTTTTATTCAACTTAGAAATTTAAAAAATGATTAGTTGAAAATTTCGATGGTAATTCAGTTTTAAAATTAAAATTAGTTATGTTCATGCAATGGATTTTTCGAGGGAAACCACTTGGCTTGTAAATGTCAATCAGATTTCAGGAGGTTACAAAATATTTCAAAATATTTTCAAGATTTTAAATTCCTTTTTTTTAGAAAATTTCAAAAACAAAGATTGCAGAAAAATTTCACAAATGTTTCAAAAGATTTTAAAGATTTCAAAGATTCAAAAAAGGCGTGTACGCTAGATTAACAAGATTACAAAAAAAGTCCCCAAAGATTTCGAACATTTCATAAAAATCTCAAGGATTTCAAAGATTTTGAAGATTTTTAAACTTTCAAAGGATTTCAAGTACTTCAAAGATTTTAAAAAGATTATAGTAAGCCAGATTTCTAAAGATTTAACAAGGATTTCAAATTAATACAAAAGATTTCAGAAATATTTCACACATATTAGATACAAATTTCATAAATATTTCAAAAAAATACAAGAATTTTAAATATTTTAAACTATTTCAAATTTTTTAAGATTTGAAAAATGTTTTTAAATAATCAATTACTCCAAACGAATACAAAAGATTTCACAAATATTTAGAAGATTTCAAAAAGGGCACACCAGATATTAAAGATTTCAAAACTCGCAAAGATTTTAAATGACATACATTTTTTTAGAAGATTTTATAAACATTAAAAAAAATTCAGTTACTTCAAACGAATACAAAAAATTTAAGAAAGATTTTACAAAAATTTAAAAGATTTCATAAAAATTTCATAAAGAATACAGAATACAAGAATTTCCAAGATTCCAAAAAGGGATTTTTAATATTTCAAAGAATTCATAAGGCTTCAAAAATATGTCAAAGATTTCAAACGAATTTAAACATATTTTTTTAAAGAAGATCTCAAAAATTTTCAAAATTTTTTAGAAGATTGAAAAAGATTTCACAATGGTTTTTAATATTTAAATGGTTTCAAACGAATACAAAAGATTTCACAAAGATTAGGAAAGAATTGCACAAATATTTCAAAGGTTTCAAAGATTTCATAATTTTTTTTTTAATTCTAAAAGATTTCACAGAAATTTCAAGATTTCGCAAAGGTTTTAAATACTTCAAAAAATTGCAACGAATTTACAGACATTTTAAAAGATTTCAATATTAATTATTTATTTCTAAAATATTCGTCTTTTTGACTTGACGATTTTTCCGCAGTTTTATTTCGCTCTTAGTCTGCTGTTTTCTTTAAAATGTTTTATTTTGGTTTTAAAATTCAACCATTTGGTTAAAAATTATATTTCTTTGTAATTTATTATTATAAACTATTTGCTTGAAAATTAGAGTATTTCGTTGATTTAGATTTAAATTCATATTTATTGTTATAAAAATAATCTGTTAAGCTGTTTTGTTGATTTAGAATAAAAATTCATATTTGTTGGTATAAAAATAATCTTTTTTTGTTGCAAATAAACTTTCTTGTTGAAAATTCAACTTTTATTTTTAAACTGTCTTCTCGAAAATTCATCTTGGCTTGAAGATTGTTCAAGCAGTATTACTTATTCTTAATCTTCTTTATTGGTGGTAAAAATTCTACTCTTTTTTTCTTTTAATTCAACTATTTTGATTTTTTTTAAAACATCTCGTTGTAAATTCAACTGCCTTTTGTAAAATTCGTCATTTTGTTTTAAAAATGCAACTATTTGGTTAAAAATGAAACTGTTTTGTTGAAATTCGTCTGTTTGGCTTGAAAGTTCAACTATTTGTTTAAAAATTAATTCTTTAGGTTGTAAACTCAACTATTTGGTTAAAAATTAGACTATTTTATTGAAAATTCGTTCCTTCTGCATTAAACTTCAAATATTTGGTTAACTATTTTGATAAAAAATGAATCTTTTTTGTTTTAATTCAACTGTTTGGTTAAAAATGAAGCCATTTTGTTGAAATTCATAGCTTGCTTGAAAATTCAACTATTTAATAAAAAATTAGTTTATTTCCGTTGAAAATTGGACTATTTGGTTAAAAATTAGATTATTTTGTTGAAAATTCGCCGGGTTTTCAAAAAACTTCAGCTATTTGTTTAAAAATGATTTAATTTGGTCGAAATTTGATTGAAATTTGGTTGAAAATGTAACTATTTTGTTGAAAATTTAAATGTATACTTTAAAATTGGTTATTTTGGTTGAAAAATTCAACTATTTGGTTAAAAATTAATTTCTTTTGGTTCAAAATTCAACCATTTTGTTAAATGTTCACATTTTTGTTGTGAAAATTCAACTTTTCGTTTTAAACTGTCTTCTAAAAAATGCGTCTTTTTGACTTGAAGATGTTTCAAGTTCTTTTATTTTGCAATAAATTGGATGAAAAAATAAATTATTTTGTTGAAACTTCAATATATTTCAACTTGAAATATTAGAAATTAAAAGCGTGCTACATTGAATTTAATATAGTACCCACATTAATTTTATCCAACAGAATTTATTTTCCTATTGTTTCCCCTTTTTCCTGAAAAATCACCCTATGCAGTCTGCTTTAACTCTTATAAAATAGATGCAACGACCCTATTGTATAAAAAATACCTGGAAAAAATGAAATTAGTAATTCCGAGTCTTAAAAAAAAGCTCCAAAGTATGGTCCGATTAGACTTGTTAGCTTTGTCTCTGACTCTGAAGCACGTTCACTCTTTAATGAAGAATGAACTTTGAATTTTCGTCTAGTTCGAGGATGCCGCCCCGGAAAATCAGTTGTCATGACAGAGGCCGAAGTCCGTGGCCTCTGTCTGAAATCCCGAGAAATTTTTCTCCAACAGCCGATTCTTCTCGAGCTGGAGGCCCCTCTAAAAATCTGCGGAGACATCCATGGACAGTATACCGATCTGTTGCGACTTTTTGAATATGGTGGATTCCCTCCAGAGGCGAACTATCTTTTCCTCGGTGATTACGTCGACCGAGGAAAACAATCACTGGAAACGATATGCCTCCTTCTCGCTTATAAAATCAAATATCCGGAAAACTTTTTCCTCCTAAGAGGCAATCACGAGTGCGCCAGTATAAACAGGATATATGGATTTTATGACGAGTGCAAGCGCCGGTATAATATCAAACTCTGGAAAACGTTCACCGACTGCTTTAACTGTTTGCCGATTGCAGCCATCATTGACGAGAAGATTTTCTGCTGCCATGGTGGACTCAGCCCGGACCTCCAGGTGATTATGTCCTATATTTTATTCTTTATTTAGACTCTAAGTATTGACATTATTTAAATCTTTTTTGTGATAACACTATTTTGATTTTATTTTCAACAAAAATTACTTTAAAGACACGATTTGCTGACAATTGTCTGCTAACGAATCACAAAAGATCAGGGTAGCGACTTGACCGGGAAACCAGGAATTTTATTGACCGGGAAATAACCAGGAATTTAATTTTTTAAAGAAGAAGCGAATTTACTGAGCGGCGACTTCACCGAGAAACCTGTAACTTACCAGGAATTTAATTTAAAAACCGGGAATTTACAGAGTGGCGATTTAACTGGGAATTTTATTGACCAGGGAATGATTTGAAATCTAATTGAAAAACCCAAGAATTTACAGAGTGACAGTTTGACCGGGAATTTTATTGACCTTGGAAATGAACAGAAATTTAATTTTAAAAAAAGGGAATCTACAGAGCGGCGACTTCACCCAGAAACCTGTAAATTAACAGGAATTTAATTTAAAAAGCCGGGAATTTACAGAGTGGCGACTTGACCGGGAAATGACAAAGAGTTTAACTAAAAAAAAAAACGGGAATTTACAGAGTGTCGACTTGACCGGGAATTTTATTGACCAGGGAATGAGTAGAAATTTAATTGAAAACCCCAAGAATTTACAGAATGACAGTTTCACCGGGAATTTTATTGACCTTGGAAATGAACAGGAATTTAATTTTAAAAAAAGGGAATTTGCAGAGCTGCGGTCTTCACCCAGAAACCTGTAAATTACCAGGAATTTACAGAGTGTCGATTAAACCGGGAATTTTATTGACCAGGGAATAAGTTGAAATCTAATTGAAAAACCCGAGAATTTACAGAGAACAGTTTGACCGGGAATTTTATTGACCTTGGAAATGAATAGGAAATTAATTTAAAAAAAAAGGGAATTTACAGAGCGGCGACTTCACCCAGAAACCTGTAAATTAACAGGAATTTAATTTTCAAAACCGGGAATTTACAGATTGGCGATTTGACCGGGAAATGACAAAGAATTTAACTAAAAAAAAAAAAAGACGGGAATTTACAGAGTGTCGATTTAACCGGGAATTTTATTGACCAGGGAATGAGTTGAAATTTAATTGAAAAAACCGAGAATTTACAGAGTGACAGTTTGACCGGGAATTTTATTGACCTTGGAAATGAGCAGGAATTTAATTTTAAAAAAAGGGAATTTACAGAGCGGCGACTTCACCCAGAAACCTGTAAATTAACAGGAATTTAATTTAAAAAACCGGGAATTTACGGAGTGGCGACTTGACCGAGAATTTTATTGACCAGGGAATGAGTAGAAATTTAATTGAAAACCCCAAGAATTTACAGATTGACAGTTTGACCGGGAATTTTATTGACCTTGGAAATGAACAGGAATTTAATTTAAAAAAAAGGGAATTTACAGAGTGGCGTCTTCGCCCAGAAACCTGTAAATTACCAGGAATTAAATTTAAAAAACCGGGAATTTACAGAGTGTCGATTTAACCGGGAATTTTATTGACCAGGGAATGAGTTGAAATTTAATTGAAAAAACCGAGAATTTACAGTGACAGTTTAACCGGGAATTTTATTAACCTTGGAAATGAACAGGAATTTAATTTTTAAAAAATGGAATTTACAGAGCGGCGACTTCACCCAGAAACCTGTAAATTACCGGGAATTTTTTATTTAAAAATCCGAGAATTTACAGGGTGGTGATCTAACTAGGAAATAACCGGGAATTTAATTTTAAAAACCCGGAAATTTATAAGGTGATGACTTGACCGGGAAACCGGGAATTTTTTTACCGGGAAATTAACAGAAATTTAATTTAAAACCCAGGAATTTACCAGATGGTCACTTGACCGGGAAACAGAAAAATTCTCAGGGTTTTTTTTAGGGTGATGATTTGATTAGGAAACCAGGAAATAAACGGGAATTTTTGACCGGGAAATGACAAGGAATTAATTTTTTAAAATGGCCGGAAATTTTATTAACCTGGAAATTACCAAGAATAATTTAAAAACTGTGAATTTACAAGCTGGCGACTTGACCAGAAAACCAGGAAAAACGTGTGAAAAGTTAAACTCTTTTTTTAAAAATTAATTTTTTCGTTGAAGTTTCATAATTTTAATTGAAAATTCATCACCAGCCAGTTGCACTTTTAACAACAACAAAAAACAAATATTGAAGACATTTTTAGAATTCTTCATATTTACAAAATTTGCTACTGTGGATTTTTAAATAGTTTATATTATTAATAATAGAAAATAAAAATGCTGATTCTTTTTAAATGGAGTTTTAAGAGAAATTTAATTTATAGTTATGGAGTTACAAATGATTTTTGCATATTTCAATAGCATATTTTAATTGCATATTTTAATTTTTTACTTTGAAATTTTTTAAAGCTCATGAAAATTTCCTTGGAATCTTTTGAAATAATCTAAAATATTTAAAATGCTTAAAAATTTCTTTAAATCTATTAAAGTTTCTTGAAATATTTAAAAATATGCTCAAATCTTTAAAATTCTTTAAAATATTTTTTAAAAAATACATGTGTGGAAATACCCTAAAATATTGAAATTTTGTTTAGTTAATTGAAATAATTCAATTGTTGATAAATTATTTGAAATTTCATTAAATATGGTAAAATTCCATTAATTTTTAAATCCTTTTAAAAAGTCAGTATAATCCTTGGAAAATTTTTAAAATCTTTTAAAAATACTTTGGAATCTTAAAAAAAAATCTTTGAAAAATCTGATAAAATTCGCGAAAATCCCTCAAAATCATTGAAATCCTTGGAATAAAAATTTTTTTTTTGAATATTTCTTGGAATCCTATAAAGTACCCTGACATATTTCAATTATTTTGAGATTCCTTGAACTTTTTATAGATCTAAAAAATCATTTGAAACCTATTGAAACCTTGAAATATTAAAACATACTTTGAAGTCTTTCAATTCATGTAAATAAATTCTTTAGAATTTTATTAAAATAACAAAACCCTTGATCTAATTATATCGATATGATGTCTTTATAACGTTATTACAATAACAAAAAAGTATTTAAAAACTGTTACATAATTTATGGATGGTATTGGAAAATCAGGAATTCTTCTAATTGGAAAGCGAGGAGGAAATGGAAAATGTAATTACGGTGGAATGCTTTGCAATTTGAAGGTTTAAATCAGAGGCTTTGGATTTTCAGATTCTAATGGTTGAGTTATGTATTGGCCTCGGACTCACGCCACTATTGACAATTTTTGACACTTTTTTTTTTAAATGCTGCTAATTTTCTTTCGTTTTTTACTTTGAAAGCATTTTTTAACTTAATCGCTAGATTGACTAAAATAACAAAATTATCCGCCAACTAGAAAATCGAATTTTTAAAAGATTTCGAATTGTTCAACAGATTTCAAGCGATTTCTAAAAATTTCACATTTTTAATTGTGTAACAAATTTCCAAAATAGATAGCCCAGGGTCCCTAAAAAAATTTGAATTTTGCAAACGCTACCCTCCGTTTCTTTTAGGTCAATTGACCCTTGCAGGGGTTAATACTGGGTATATTAGACCCTGTGCCTTATTTGCGCTTTAACAAAACGCACCAAATGGAAGAAAATGGAACATATGGCTCCAGATTAATAAATATCATGAGGACCTTTTTTTCTTTCATTTTCGCATAGTTTTGATTTTTATAATTTTTATATGCAGTTTAATATCAATAAAATCGTTTAATCACGCAAAGTACGGTGTTTCATTTTTCATTTAAGTGAAGCTTTTATTTTTTAGAATAAATAACCTCCGTGGAACGAACACTATTAGACTAATTTCATTTTTAAAGTGCCGCATCTCGGAAGTATTCAAGTAAAATTTGAAGTACAAATATCAAAAACTTAAAAAGATATGAATTTTAGAGTGAAACAAGTCATTTTTCAATTTTTTCCCAAGGAGGATTTTTTTTAACTACTTTAAATTTTAAAAACTGCCATGAAACCTTTTTCTCCTTAAACTAGATAGATTAAACATCATTAATTGATTTTCTTGTAAAAAACTAACCAATACCGTCGGCACAGCACACGTTTGAATATCCTAGGGTGTAAATCACCCAGTAAGCTATTTATGTAATTTTACGGAAGTGTGCCCTTCACAGGGTTAATTTTTATTTTATTTTGACTGGCCTTGAATTCTTAGGCATTTAATAAAATTATTTTGAAATCCCCTGGATTTTTTTAAAATTTATTTAAAACTTAATTAATTAACTGCATTTTATAATATTTTTCAATAGTTCACTATTCATTTTTTTTTTAATTTATCTTGAATTTTTCTCATTTTCATTATCTTTCTATGAATTCATTCAAATTTTACTTAATACATGGCTTTTTTAAGTTTTATAAAACTTTTTTTTTAAATTTATTTAATCTTCAATTCTTTTGCATTTGCCTTGTTTTACTCGTATTTTATTGACATAAATATCAAAAGTTATTTTTTATTTTTAAGAATATAATAATTCTTAGTTGCTTATTTTTAAATATTCCTTTTTCTTATGAAATTTTGATTTTTTTTTAGTTGAAAATTCAACTATTTTATTAAATACGTATGCCTGTTATCGAAAAATCGTCTCTTGTTAGAAAATCTAGTCTTTTAGTTTAAAAATTAATTTTCTTGTTTGAAAATTTACCTTTTTCAATGGAAATTTAAGTATTTAAATATTCATCGTTGTAGTTGAAAATTAATTTTTTTTATGAAAAATAAAACTACTTGGTTAAAAGTTAAACTTTTTTGGTGAAAAATTGATCTTTATAGTTTAAAATTAATCTATTCCAATTGAAAATTAATTGAATATTAATATTTTTATTTTAAAATTAATCTTCTTATTTGAACATTTATCTTTTTGTTTAAAAATGAAGAAATTTAAAGCTGACAAAAAAAACATTTATTTTCAGAATGGTTTTTTAATTTTTGTAAATTCCTCAGTTTTCTTGGAAATTATTATTTTTTCAACTGAAAATTTAACTTTTCCATTTTTGGTTCAAAATTGTTCTTTTTTTAGTTGAAAATTCAACTACTTTATTAAATATGTATGCCTTTTATTGAAAAATCGTCTCTTTTATTTTTTTTTTGGAAAATTTAGTCTTTTTGTTTGAAAATTAACCATTTTAATAGAAATTTAAGTATTATATTTAAATATTCATCGTTTTAGTTAAAAATTCATCTTTTTTATGAAAAATAAAACTACTTGGTTAAAAGTTAAACTTTTTTGGTTAAAAATTGATCTTTTTAGTTAGAAATTAATCTATTCCAATTGAAAATTAATTGAATATTAATATTTTTATTTTAAAATTAATCTTCTCATTTGAAAATTTATCTTTTTGTTTAAAAATGAAGAATTTTAAAGCTGACAAAAAAAAATTTATTTTCAGAATGGTTTTTTAATTTTTGGAAAATTCATCAATTTTCTTGGAAATTATTATTTTTTCAACTGAAAATTTAGCTTTTCCATGTTTTGTTGAAGATTGTTCTTTTTTATTTGAAAATTCAACTATTTTGTTTTAAACTGGTCGTTTTTAGTTAAAAATTCAACTACTTTATTAAATATGCATGCCTTTTATTGAAAAATTGTCTCTTTATTTAGAAAATTTGGTCTTTTTGTTTAAAACTTCCGTTTTCAATAGAAATTTAAGTATTATATTTATATATTACATTTAAATATTTTAATTAATCTTCTTGTTTGAAAATTTATCTTTTTGGTAAAATTTTTAAACATTTTAAAAGATCGCAATTAATTAATTAAATGACAAAGAGTTTTTAAATAGAAAATGTTCTTTCTTTCATTGATAATATTATTTATTTCTTAAAATCGTAGAAAACATTTTTTCCAGAGACCTGATTTTTGGCAATTTTTTTTTTAAATAAGTTAAATTTATTTTTTCAAGTTTAAAATGTATCCATTTTTATTTCGGGATTATTTGAAAAATAAATGATTAATTAATGAAAAAAAATTTTTTACAGGGAATGGAACAAATCAGAAGAATTATGCGACCAACCGATGTTCCTGATACGGGATTACTTTGTGATTTGCTCTGGTCTGATCCTGACAAAGACGTACAGGTAAGATTTTAAAATATATAATTATAAAATACTCATAAATTTTAATTTTTCTATTTACCCTCGTTGAATTTGATATTTAATTAATTTTATTGACGTGAATGATGAAATTGACAACTTGACAAACACTATTTTATGTTTAAAAGAAAATAACTTTAGCAGGAAAATATCCGTTGAATAATATTTTTAACATTTTTATTTAATAATCCACTTATCTATTCTGAGACTTGGAAAGTTTTATCACCTTTTCTTGGATTCAAATATGGAACTTTTTAAAAATTTTCAGCCTCTGCAAGCAAAAAGAAAATTTAGTTTATAGTTTTTTTTTATTATGGAAATTTTTATGTATAATATTTATTGTAGGCTTATATTTTAAGATTATAGTATCTAGCGATCTTGAAAACATGGAAATTTACATTTTTTTAACGGAATGCGAAGAGTATTTATTATTTTTTATGTGTGCGGTATCTTATAGTTAATTATAAAAGCAAATTCTTGTTTAAAAGAAGGTACAGGTTGTTAAGAAGTTTTATTTTTAATTAAGAAAATAATTCATATTTTCTTATTTATAGTTATAAAATAGTTTATTTTTTTAACAGGAAAATTATTAAACAGATTATTTAAAAAGATCTCCTATTGTCAGGAAATTTTGATATACTTTGAAAATCCTGGAAATGACCAGGATTTTTTTCTAGAGCGTGCTTAATTTTTTTTTTAATTTTAAGATAAAATTTATAACAATGATTCTTTATTTGTGCAAATTCGTTTTTTTTTCTTTGCTTAAGATTAATTTTCTTACCTGCGAATTTACCTATTTTATTTTTGATTTAAAATTGATCTAGATTCTAATTAAGGATCTATTATATTAGCAAAAAATTAATCTTTTTGTTTTAAAATTTATTCTAATCGAAGATTAATTGAAAATTATTCTTTGTGGTTAAAAATTAATCTCCTGGTTTGAAAATTCATTTTTTTATTTTGTTTAAAATTCACATATTCCAGTTAAATATTAATCATTTTAGTTGAAAATTCATTACTTTGATTGAAATTTCTGTTCGGGAAAATTAATTTTTTTAACTGCTTAATTTCAATTAATTTTTATGTAATTTTTATGTACATGATAAATATAATAAAAATGTCGGTACAAATAGCCCACAGCTTAATTTAAAACAAACTATAGTTTTTTGCAGATTTCAAACAAAAAATTTATAAGTTTTTTAAGAATTATGAAAGGCTTAAAAAAAACATTTTCTTAAGATTCCTAGGAATATTGAAAATGACATTTTATTTAGTAAAATGAATTTTAAGAGAATATTTAAAAAGATTTTTCAACTTGCCAAAAACGAATCTGGAAAAATTCAAGGAAATATTTTTAATTTTACAAGATTAAAATTTTTTTTTAATTTAGGAAGAATTCGGATCATTTTAAAATATGTTTATAAGTTTTGAAAAAAATACAAAAATAATTTCAAATTTGAATAAGTCTATTACAAAATGTAGGTGTTCCAAGATTTTGGAATAAAATTTTGAAGCTGTTTAAGAATTTTTAAACTATTTAAAATGAAAATAATTTAACTTTTAATTTAAAAAGTGTTCAGTTTATAACAGAAATGTAATATTTCATCTTTTTAATATTTCTAGCTTCAAATTGCTTAAAATGATTTGAGGCTCAATGTTTATCAGTTAAAATGGAAAAATGTTTAGCTTTAGACGAATTTTTAATTTCATTGACCGTGAAAAAAATTTTCGAACTTGGTAAAAAACCGGGAAATAACTGGGAATTTTTGTATGTGATTAAAACGACCACTTTGTTCTTTTTTGGTCAAAAAATAATCCTTTTGGTTGAAAATTAAAGTATTCTAATAAAATATTCATAATTTTAGTTGAAAATTCATCTAATTATTTTTAAATAAAGTTACTTGTACAGAAAATTGAACTTTCTATTTTTGTTTGAGAACTGTGATCTTTTTTACTTGAAAACAAAGTTGAAAGTTTAAATATTTTGTTTGAAAATGGGTCTTTTTTAGTTGCAAATTCAACTACTTTGTTAAATATTCTTGTCTTTTGTTGTAAAATTCTTTCTTTTGGTAGAAAATTAATTTTCTTCCTTGAAAATTTAAGTATTCTAGTTAAATATTCATAATTTCAGTTGAAAGTTAATTTTTTTGATTAAAAAAAAACCTGCTTGGTTGAAAGTTCAAATGCTTTGGTTAGAATTTCAGCTCTTGGTTTAAAATGAATCTTTTGCAGTTAAGGATTAATTGAATGTTAAGTTTTTGGTTTCAAATTAACCTTCTTCTTTAAAAAATTAAATTTTTGTCAAAAATTCATCATTTCGGTTGAGATTTTTTTTTGTGAAAAATTAATTTTTGATCAGAAATTGTAACTATTCCATTATTGGTTGAGAACTGATTTTTCTTAGCTGAAAATACACAATTTTTATTTAAAATTCAACTATTTCACTTATATTTATAATAATATAGATAAATTACATATGTGTGAAATTTGGCAGTAAATTTGTTTTTGTTTCTAAATTTTTTTTTTTAATGTTTAAATTTTGGTTTTAAAGCCAAAATTTAAGAAGCAAAATGACCATTCTTCAGGTAAATGATGCAGGTCATTTTAAAGTTGCAGTTTATATTTTTATAAACCTAATTGTGGGTATAAAATCATTAATTTTTTTAAAAACAAATTAATATAAAGTTCCATCATTTTAATTGAAACTGCGTTTTCCGAAAAATCGTCTCTTTTGTTACAAAATTTTTGTATAAAAATCCAATTAATTGGTTAAAAAATGATCTATTTGTTAAAAAATGCATTATTTTTACTTGAAAAGTTAGGAATTTTAGACGGTTCAAATCAATTTTAATTATGGTACCCAGATTAATTTTACCTGAATATGCACTAAATTTTAAGTATGCGATCAGATAAAAAATTGAATTATTCAAATTAATGGCCCTTAGAGAGAAATTCAAGAAATGTTTAATCATGTTTTTAGTACTATTTAATTATTGAATTAATCGACGCTGCCAATATATTTAATAATACCTTTTAATATAATTTTTCCTAAGCTTTCTAAATGAAACATATTGATTGAATTCCTAGAAACTGAAAAAACAAAATTATTTATAATAAACTCTTGAAACTCTATACATATTCCGAGTCAATTGTTTAAAAATTCTAAATGTTTGAATAGCTCCCTACAATGAAAAATTATATCTAGAAAAAACTTGAGGTAACTGAAAAAAATCTGGAATTGTCAGGAGATTTTTTGTTTTTTTTCCAGGGTTTGATTTTATATTTCAAAGATTGAAACAGAAGCGGAAATTTGTGCAATAAATGCATAAAAATATTGCTAATTTTTCAGGGTTGGGGAGAAAATGACAGGGGAGTTTCGTTCACTTTCGGGCCTGACGTAGTCTCAAAATTCCTCCATCGTCACGACATGGATCTCATCTGCAGGGCGCACCAGGTCGTCGAAGACGGATATGAATTCTTCGCGAAAAGACAGCTCGTCACTCTATTTTCAGCCCCAAATTACTGCGGTGAATTCGACAACGCAGGAGGCATGATGAGCGTTGATGATACTTTAATGTGCAGTTTTCAGGTATGTGATTCTCATAATTGAATTATAAAACCTCAAACCGGGAAATGATCGATAAAAATCGGGAAACGACCGGGAATAAATCGGGAAATGAATTTAAAAACAGGGATTTTACTTCTGATCGTAGCAAATTTCAAGTTTTAATTATTTTAGTAATTTGAAGTATAATTTCCCTTGGAACAGGGAATTTTTGACACGGAACGGGAATTGCTTTAAAAAGAATTAAAACCGGGAATTTTATGAGACCTGGAAAAAGTGGGAAATGACAGGGAATTTATTTTTTGACCGGGAATTTTACAAAAATTTTAGAATAAAAAATCTGTCTTTAAAAAAATCAGGAAGTTGAAATTTGAAAGGATTTTAAGGAAGTTTTTTTTTTTAATTTTGAAGGATTTAAAAAAAATTTTAAGGAAAAATTCCCATTATTTTAAAATATGTTTAGAAGTTCTGAAATTTTTTTTTTAATCTAGATTTTTTGAAAGATCAAATAACATGTTCAAAATTTTTTAATGAAAAAAACGGTCAAAATTTAATTTTAAAAGTTTAAAATTCAAGAGTTCCACTTTGAGTGTTTCCATTTGTAGCTCAGTTGTTATCGCTTCAAATGGAAGGAAAAAAATTTGGCATTAGAGTGTAATTTTTACAATTTCTTTGGCCGTGAAAAATATTTGTGAACGGAGAAAAAACCCGGGAAATGACTGGGATTTTTTTTCTTTGATTAAAACGGTCACCCTATTTTTAGAGTGGAAGTAGTATTTTGAAGTGGAAAGATTTTTGAATTGTAATCTAATTTAAAAAAAAAATATTTTTCGTCGGGGATTCACCTGTTTTTTTTTATATTCAACTAATAGTATTTTCATTTCCAAAATTCAACTATTTTCTAGAAAATTTAATTTTTGTTTAATATTCGTATTTTTGTGTTGAACAGTTAAATGAAATCTTTTTTGATGAAAATTTGACTCTTTCTGTGAAAATTTGTCTTTTTGATTAAAAAAAGTCACCCGTTTTAGTAACATTTTAATTTTTTTTTAAACAAAAATGCAGCTGTTTGGTTAGAAATTTAACGAGCTTTTTTGGATGAGAATTAACTTTTTTTTTTAATTTACTACTGATTATAGAAAATTTCAATTTGTTCCTTATTTTTATAATTTGAAATAAAATTTAACTTGGAGCTGGCAATGTTGGACGTGGAACGAGAACCTTTTAAATATTTAAAACCGGGAATTAAAAGAGAGGATATTTTTTTCAAGAATTAAGTTTTCATCGGAAAATTCAACCATTCTATTTTTGGTTGAAATCTGACCTTTTTCCAAATGAAAACTCAACTATTTGGTTGAAAATTAATGTTTTTTATATAAAAATTACAACTATTTTTTTAATTTATGTAATTTGTGGAAAGTTCGTCTTTTTTTGTAGAAAATGAATCTTATTTAATTTTTGGTTAAAAAGTGTTCTTATTTGCCTAAAAATTCGTCTTTTTTTGGTTATAATAGAAATGTTTTTTTACATTTGGGGGGGGGGGGGATTTACCTTTTTTATTGAAAATTCAACGATTTGTGTTTAAAAGCTAAACTCTTTTGTTGAAAATGAATTTGTTTGTTGTTGGAAGATTCGATATTTTAATTGAAAATTCCTCTCTTTCTAAAAATGTTACTACTTTGTTGAAAATCAATTTTTCAATTTAAACTTTAACTCCCAATAGAGAATTTAACTATTTTTCTCAAAATCTGATTTAATTGTTATTAAGAATTAGATTTTATCGGAAAATTCAACCATTCTATTTTTGCTTGAAAGTTAAATTTTTTAAACTGAAAATTTAAACGTGGAAAATTAACCTTTTCTAGTTCAAAAATTAACAGTTTTAATTAAAAATTCATTTCTTTGGTTAAAAATGAGCTATTTTATTGAAAAGTTGTTTCTTTTTTGGTTTAAAATAATTGTTTTCTCACACTGAAAATGAAAATACTATTCCAATATAATACTTCATAATTTTAGTTAAAAATTCATTTTGTTGTTAAATATTCATTTTTTGACTGCAAATTTAATAATTTAATTTTTGGTTAAAAACGGCCTTTTTTAGTTAAAAATTCGTCTTTTTTGGTTAAGCATTAATTTTTTTTAACTTAAAACTTAATTATTTTAATTTTGTTTAAAATTTATCTTTTTTTTTCTCGTAAAAATGATGATTTTTTTGGTCGAAAGTTCAACTATTTCAGCCTATAATTCATCATTTTAGTTAAAAATTCATCAGTTTAGATGAAAATAAAGATTTTTTTCTAGATACCCAACTATTTCATTTTCTGTTTAAAATTAATTTTTTTCTAGTTCAAAATTCAACTATTTGGTTGAAAAATTGTCGCCTTTGATTGAAAAATCATCAATTTTATTAAAATTCATGTACTTTGTTGAAAAATTGTGTTTTTTTCGTAAAAAATTAATCTTTTTGTTTGAAAATTAACATTATTCTTTTAAAAAACTCATATTTTAGTTTTAAAATTATTCTAAAAAATAATTAAATAATAAAAAATTATACTAGTTGAAGATTCACCATTTTATTTGAAAATTAATTAATTATAAAAGTTCTGGCTCTGTTTTTTTAAAGAAAATTTAGAATAAACGTCATGATTTAAAATGATTTAAATGATTTAAAAGAGAATTCAAATATTTTCTGGATTAAAATTCAACTATTTTGTTGAAAATTCGTTTTTTTTTTAATTGCAATATTTTCGCTAATTGTGAACAGCAATTGAAAAAAAACCTTTCTTTGTTCTGTCTTTTGTGGTAGAAAATTATTCTTTTCTGAGACAGATTCACTTTTTTGGTTGCAAGTTCTTGTATATGTTTTTTTTTAAATAATCTTTTCGGTTCAAAGCTCATTTGTTTCGTTTAAAAATAAGTTTTTAAAATTTTAAAATTAGTTTTGTAACTGTAAATTGAACCTATTGAGGATTGGTTGAACATTAATCTTCATTAGCTGGAAATGTAAACTTTTTTTTTAATTTCTGAATTTTATTGAATGCATCTTTTTTGTGGTACAATATTAATCTTCTTGTTGACTTATTCACCTTTTTCGTTTAAAATTTGAACTGTTAGGTTGAAAATTTCAATAAACACTAAAATATTTGGTTGTAAAGTCATGTATTTTTTGTTAAAAATGATTCTTTCTGGATGGAAAACCAATATTTTTGGTTAAAATTTCACTTCTTTGTTTGAAAATTTATTATTATTTTTTTTTCAATTCATATTCTGGGCTGAACATTTAACTATTTGGATAAAAATTTATTTATTTTTTTGATTGAAGATGTATAATTTGTTAATGAATTGTTTTACTAAAAAAGCAAGTATTCCATTTTTGCTGGAAAATTGATCCCTTTTAATTAAATTTTTTAACAAGAAGATCAATTATTAATAAATTACATAAATTTTTGAACACAGCAGTTGCATTTTTTATCAAATTGTTGAATATTCAAATCAAACAGATGAATTCTCTGCAAAACAGTTGAATTTCCACCTGAAAATACTCATTTTCACCAAGAAAGCTCATTAGATGATGTAAAGATTTTATTTCTAAATAAAAAAAGTGATTATAATTAAAAAATTAGTATTTTCAACAAAATACTTTAATTTTTAACCAAATATTTGAATTTTTTACCAAATTCTTTAATTTTTGAGTCGCAAATACGAATTTTCTACAAAGTAGTTAAATATTTAAGGAAATACATGAACTTTAAATTACATAAAAATATAAATTTTTAACAAGACATGAATTCCGAATCAAAAAAGAATAATTTTCTTCCAAAGAAATTAAAAAAGAGAAATTGATAATAAAATAGTTGATATTTCAACCAAAAGGTGTATTTTTAATCAAACAGATCAATTTTCTACTAAAAAATCCTTTTTTTCAAATCTTTCGTTGAATTTAGAACTAATAAATATACATCTTCAACCAACCAGATCATTTTTCTTACTGAAAAAGACGAATTTTTAAATAAATAGTCAAACTTTCAACTAAAAAAGATTTTTCTCTTACCAAAAATGAAATGTGAATTTTTACATTCAAATTTAATTTTCAAACGATCTTTTTTTTTTAAATTTCAAGCAAAAAAGATCAATTTTGAACAACAATAGAAAAGTTTACTTTCAAGTCTTTATCCAGAAAAATGATTTTTTAACCAATTAGTTGAATTTTTAATTAAAAAAAGATAAATTTTCTATTAAAAATGAAATAGTTAAATTATTAGTTTCAAATTTTATTTTAATTTTCAAAAAATTGAATTTTTAAATAAAAAAGGTGAATATTTAACCGAAAATAAAATAGTTAAATTTTTAGTTAGAAAAAATTCAATTTCAAAAATGATATGTAAATAAATAAAAGTACAAATTATTGCCAAATCAATTATTTCAAGCGAAATAGTTACATTTTCAGATTCAAATTGATTTTCAAACAAAAAAAGTGAATTTTGAAATAAGAAAGTTAAATCTTTATCCAAAGATGGAGTAGTTCAATTTTTAGTTAAATTTTGTAAATTTCAAGTAAAACAAAGTCTTTATCAAATTAGTTTCAACAAATGAAGATAAAATAAAAGCACAAATATTGCCAAATCAATTAAATTTTTAACCAAATAGTTGAATTTTTAGTTTTGAAATTTAATTATGAACAAAAAAGTGAATTTTTCAAGTAAAGTGAATTTTCATTTAAAATAATTCATTTTCAAGTAAAAAGAAGTTTTTAAAACAAGTTTCAACCATAGAAGATAATTCTTCAACAAAAAATAGAATAGTTGAAATTTCATTAAAAAATAAATTTGAATAAATAAAAGTACAAATATTGCCAAATCAATTAAATTTTTAACCAAATAGTTGAATTTTTAGTTTTGAAATTTATTTCTGAACAAAAAAAGTGCATTTTTAAAATAAACTGATTTTTCGAATAAAAAGGTAAATTTTTAAACGAAAATGGAAGTTAAATTTTCATTTGAAAAAATTAAATTCCAAGCAACAAAAATGTTTTTAACAAATGAGGATAAATTTTCAGCAAAAAATCGAATATTTGAATTTCTATTAAAAATTGAAATATGAATAAATAAAAGCACGAATTGTTGACAAATTAATTAAATTTTTTAACAAATAGTTTAATTTTTAGCTAAAAAAGTGAATTTTCAAATAATAAAAGGCAAATTTTTAACCGAAAATGGAATAGTTAAATTTTCAGTTAAAAAAATTAAATTAAAGATAGAGTGTTTTTAACAAATTAGTTAACGTTTCATCCAAATAAGTTGAATTTTCAAAAAACGAAGATAGATTTTCAGCGAAAAATCGAGTATTTGAATTTCTATTAAAAAATGAAATGTGAATAAATAAAAGTGCAAATTGTTGAGAAATCAATTATATTTTAAACCAAATAGTTACATTTTTAGTTTAAAATTTAATTTTCAACAAAAAAGTGAATTTTCAAATAAAAAAGGTAAATTTTTTACCAAAAATGGAGTAGTTCAATTTTCATTTAAAAACTTGTAATTTTCAGTAAAAAATTTTTGTTATCAAATTAATTAAAGTTTCAAGATAATTTAATTTGAATAATTAAAAGTACAAATTGCTAACAAACTAATTAAATTTTTAACCAAATATTTGAATTATCAGCACTATTTTTTTTAAATTTGTGGAATTATTTGCACTATTTTTTATTTATAAAATAAGTTAAAAGACCTGCAATTACCTAATTATTTTGTAAGAAATTTTTGGTAAATAATTATAAAATCTGTCGAGTGTTTTGATACTGAATATATTTGATTGGATTTTTTTTTCAAATATTGGGCACATAAATATTTGGAAAAGTCAAAGAATTTTGGAGACCCGACTTCTGTAGCGACCCTATTCTTGATCACGCTTATAAAATTAATAATCATTTAAATTTTTTATGTGATTATTATCTTGTGCAGATTCTGAAACCGTCGGAAAAGAAGGCCAAGTATCAATACGCTGGAATGAACACAGGCCAAGCGGGAAGGCCATCCACGCCACAAAGGAATCCAACAAAAAAAAAATGACCACTTACGGCTGATCCTGCATAGCCTCACACACTGGCGTTTTAGGTAAGAGTAATCTGCGTGTATTAGGCAATAAACCGAGGTGTGCTAAATCGAAAAATTCCAATTGAAATTGCAAAATTAACAAGATGTTTTAGCCAAAAATGGAATGGTTAAACTTTTACTTAAAAAAAAATAATAATAATTTTTAATTATAAAAAGAAACGATTTTTCCACCAAATAGTGGATTTTTCTAACTAAAGTTTTGAACTTTCAACACAAAATGACGAATTTTCTATACAAAATAGTTAAATTATCAAATGAAAATTATAAAATTCGGATGAAAAAGTTAATTTTATACCAAAAAAAAAGACGAATTTTCAAAAAAATACAAGAACTCTCAACTCAAAAGTTGAATTGTCAACTGAAATAGATTTATTGTTAACAAAAAGACTTTAAAACATCGTTGTACAATTATTAATTAGAAAGATGATTTTTTAAAACAAAATGATTAATTTTTCTACAGAAAAAGACGAATTTTTATAAAAATTCAAGAATTCTCTAACGAAAAGTTGATTTTTCAAACTGAACAAGATAAATTTTAAAACAAAAAGATTAATTTTCTACTGAAAAGACCAATTTTTAATGAAATTTAATAGTTCTCAACCAAAAAGTTGAGTTTTCAACTAAAAAAGACGAATTATAAAATAAAAAGATTAATTCACTACTAGAAAAGACGAATTTTTAATAAAATTGAAGAATTTTCAATCAAAAAGTGAACTTATTAAAAAAGAATGTAAAAATTTAATTTTTAAGGAAGTAGTTTAACTTTAAAACCTATTTGTTAAATTTTTAACTAAGAAAACTGAATTTTTAAAGAAAAAGATGAATTTATTACCAAACAGATGAATATTTAACAAAATTTAAGAATTTGACATCAAAAGGTTGAATTTTCTACAAAAGAGGAAGAATTTATAAATAAAAAGATTCATTTTTACCGAAAAAAACGAATTTTTAATGCAATTTAAGAGTTCTCAACCCAAAAGTTGAATTTTAAAACAAAAAGCTTATTTCCTACCAAAAAAGGCGGAATATTTAACAAAATTCACGACTTCTGCACTAAAAAGTTTAATTTTAAACAAAAAATATGCATTTTTAAACAAAACGATTAATTTGATACCAAAAAATACGAATTTATTAACAGAATTCAATAATTTTGAACAAAAAGTTAATTTTTCAAAATAAACAAGATAAATTTTAAAACAAAAAGATTAATTTTTTACAAAATCCGTCAATTCACGACCAAAAAGTTGAATTTTTAAGAAAGAACGAAAACAAATTTTTTTCAATTTTGAAGAAAGTAATTTAACTTTAAAACCTAGTAGTTAAATTTTTAACTAAAAAGAATAAGTTTAAAACAAAAATATTAAATTCCTCCCAAAAAAAAACGAATATTCGACCAGATTCACAAATTCTGTACCAAAAAGTCAAATTTTTAAACATAAAGATTAATTTTCTACCGAAAAAAACGAATTGTTAAGGAAATTCAAGAATTCTCAATCAAAAAGTCGAATTTTAAACAAAAAGAGATAATCTTTTAAACAAAAAGATTAATTTACTATAAAGAAAAGACGAATATTTTATGAAATTCAAGAATTCTCAACGAGAAAGTAGAATTTTTGAGACAAAAAAAATAATTTTTTTTAATTTTTAAGAAAGTAGTTTAAATTTTAAACCTAGTTGTTCAATTTCTAAATAAAAAGATGAATTTTTAAACAAAAAGATTAATTTTCTACCGAAAAAGCGAATTTTTAACAAATTTTAATAATCCTCAACCAAAAAGTCGAATGTTCAACCGAAAAAGATGAAATTTCAAGCAAAAAGATTAATTTTCTACGGAAAAAAAAAGATTTTTAACCAAATTCGAGACTTTCAACCAAAAAGTCCAATTTTTAAGAAGAAAGAAGAATTTTTAAACAGAAAGTTAAAATTTTAACAAAAAAGATGAATTGTGAAACAAAATGATTCTATTACTACCAAAAAAGACAGATATTTAATAAAATTCGAGAATTATCTACGAAAAAGTTGAATTATTTAGAAAGAAAGAATTTTTTAAAATTTTTATAAAGTAGTTTAACTTTAAAACGTAGTTCTTAAATTTTTAACCAAAAAGATGAATTTATAAAAAAAATTAATTATTCACCGAAAAAACTAATTTTTAACAAAATTCTAGAATACTCAACCATAAAGTCAAATTTTTAACTGAAAAGATGAATTTTGAAACAAAAAGATTAATTTTTTACCGAAAATGCTATTTTTAAACAAAATTCAATAATTCTCAACCAAAAAGTCGAATTTTCAACTAAGAAAGAAGAATTTTTCAACAAAAAAGTTAAAGTTTCAACCAAAAACGTGAATTGTGCAAGAGAATAATTCAGTTACTACCAAAAAAGACGAATATTGAATAAAAATCAAGAATTCTCTACGAAAAAGTTTAATTTTTGAGAAAGAAAATTTTTTTTTAATTTTTAAGAAAGTGGTTTAACTTTAAAACCTAGATGTTAAATTTTTAAATAAAAACATCCATTTTTAAACAACAAAAATAACTTTATACTGAAAAAGCGATTTTCTAACAAAGTTCAAGAATTCTCAACCAAAAAGTTGAATTTTCAAATAAAAAAAAAGTAGTTTGAAACAAAAAGATTATTTTTTTACCAAAAAATTGAATTTTCAACAAATTTCAATAATTCTCAACCTAAAAGTTGAATTTTCAACAAAAAACCTTAAATGTGAAACAAAGTGATTTAATTACTACCAAAAAAGTCGTATATTTAATATAATTCAAGAATTCTCTATAAAAGTGGAATTTTTGAGGAAGAACGAATTTTTTTCTAATTTTTAAGAAATTAGACTTTAAAACCTAGTTGTTATATTTTTATAAAAAAAAATCAATTTTTAGAGAACAAAAATAATTTTCTGCAGAAAAAAAGCGATTTTCTAACCAAATTCAAGATTTCTCAACCAAAAAGTTGAATTTTCAAATAAAAAAAGTAGTTTGAAACAAAAAGATTACTTTTCTACCGAAAAAGCGAATTTTCAATAAATTTCAATAATTTTCAACCAAAAAGTCGAATTTTCAACGTAAAAAGATGAAATTTTAAACAAAAGGATTAATTTTCGATCGAAAAAGCGACTTTTTAACAAATTTCAATAATTTTCAACCAAAAAGTCGAATGTTTAAAGTAAAAAGATGAAATTTTAAACAGAAGGATTAATTTTCGATCGAAAAAGCGAATTTTTAACAAACTTCAATAATACTCAACCAATAAGTCGAATTTTCGACTAAGAAAGAAGAATTTGTAAACAAAAAGTTAAAGTTTCAACAAAAATCAATTTGTAGAGAACAAAAATAATTTTCTGCAGAAAAAAAGCGATTTTCTAACCAAATTCAAGATTTCTCAACCAAAAAGTTGAATTTTCAAATAAAAAAAGTAGTTTGAAACAAAAAGATTACTTTACTACCGAAAAAGCGAATTTTCAACAAATTTCAATAATTTTCAACAAATAAGTCGAATTTTCGACTAAGAATGAAGAATTTTTCAACAAATAGTTAAAATTTCAACAAAAAAGGTGAAATGTGAAACAAAATGATTCAATTACTACCAAAAAAGATGAATATTTAATAGAATTCAAGAATTCTTTACATAAAAGTTGAATTTTTGAGAAAGAAAAGTTAAAAAAAAGAAAGAAAGAAAAGTTTAATGAAACTTTAAAACCTAGACATTAAATTTTATAATAAAAAAATCAATTAAAGAAAAAAAATTCTACCGAAAAAAGCGATTTTTTAAACAAAATTCGATCATTTTCAACCAAAAAGTCGAATTTTCAACAAAAAAGTTAAAATTTTAAACAAAAAGATTAATTTTGTGCCGAAAAAAAGCGAATTTTGAACATACTTCAATAATTCTCAACCATAAAGTTGAATTTTCGAATAAAAAAAAAACCCCCCGGGAAATGACTGGGAATTTAATTTTAAAACCGGGAATTTACTTCTGATTTTTTTTTGGAGAAGGAGTTTCGATAATGAAATATAATTTCACATGGAACAGAGCATTTTTTTAATGACACAGATTTTTTTTTAAAGAATTATAATTCGGATTTTGAAGAAAAGATTTTTTTTTAACGCCCTCTTTGAAAATTACCTCTTTTAATTTTGGATAAAGTTCTTTAAGCAGTTTTTAGTGTAGTAGTATTATTTCAAAGAGAAAATAGTTCTGAATAACAATACAAAATTTTGTTACATTTTTCTTTGCGAAATCATCTTTTTTTTTCGTTTTGTTAAAAATTCAACCACTTGGTTAAAAGTTAAACTGCTTTGTTAAAAAAATTGATTTTTTATTTTTTGTTGAAGATTTATCGTTTCGATTTAAAATTCATCTTATGTTGAAAATGAATTTTCTTTTTTTGGTGAAAGTTCAGCTATTTGGTTAAAAATTGATATTTTGCGTTTTCAAATTAAACTATTTGTTTGAAAATGTATGTACTTCGTGGAAAATTGGTATATTTTTGGTAAAAAATCAATCTTAATAGCTGAAAATTTATCTTTTTGGCATAAACTTGAAACATTCTATTTGAAGATTCATCATTTTAGTTGAAAATTTATCAGTTTGGTTAAAAATAATTTCTGTAACTGAAAACCATTTTTAATTGAAAATTGATCTTTTTTATTTCAAAATTGCACAATTTGTTAGAAAATTGGCCTTTTTTAATTGAAAATTCAAATGTTTCGTTTAAAATACACGTAATTCGTAAAAAAACGTTTTTTTTTCATGTAAAAAATGGTCTTTTTCTTTGAATATTAATCGTCTTGTTTGAAAATTCTTTTTTTCGGTTACAAATTCAAGTATTATAGTTAAATATTTATCGTTTTAGTTCAAAATTTGTCTTTTAGGTTGGAAATAAACAACAAAAATGTATCCATTATTTTAAAGATTTCAAATATTTCATAAATATTTTTGATAGATTTAAAACATTTCATAAAGATTTAATGATTTTCAAAAAATTTCAATTATTCAAAAAATATTATGAAATACTTATAAAATATTTGAATTATTTCGCAAAGTTTTTAAAAGATTAAAATTATTTCCCAAAGATATCACAAAGATTTTAAAGGCTTCACAAATATTTCGGATAGATTTAAAAGATTTCACATACTCTAATGATTTCCAAAGATTCAACAATTTCAGTGATTTTCGAAAGATTTCAATCATTTCACAAATATGATCAAATATTCGTAAAATTTGAAAGATTTATCAAAGATTTTACAACTGTTTCAGTGATTTCTCAAAGTTTTCAACAATTTCATAAATATTTCAAAGATTTTAATGATTCCCCAAAGATTTCAACAATTTTTTAATGTTTAAATAATATTTTATAAAGATTTCAATGATTCTCCAAAGATTGCAAAGATTCCCAATATTTTTTTAAAGATTTTGAATAAATATAAAACATTTCACAAAGATTTAATGATTTTCCAAAGATTTCAATCATTTCAAAAATATTACCAAATGTTTATAAAATATTTGAAATATTTCGCAAAGATTTCACAAAGGTTTC
>NC_046658.1:168821515-168823546 GCF_010883055.1 Belonocnema kinseyi | reverse complement strand
CAAAGATTTAATGATTTTCCAAAGATTTCAATCATTTCAAAAATATTACCAAATGTTTATAAAATATTTGAAATATTTCGCAAAGATTTCACAAAGGTTTCAATGATTTCACAAAGATTACAATGATTTTTCAAATATTTTAACAATTGTAAAAATATTTTTTAATATTTTAAATCTTCGACGAAAATTTAATGATTTTCCAAAGATTTTAAACAGTTTTAAATATTTCATAAAGGTTTTGGATATATTTAAGACATTTCACAAAGATTTCAATGATTTTTCAAAGATTTCTATTATCTCCAAAATATTGTCAAATATTGATCAAATATGTGAAATATTTCGCAAAAATTTTCCAACGATTTTGCAAAGCTTTCAAATATTTCATAAAGATTTTGGATAGATTTAAGACATTTCACAAAGATTTCAGTTATTTTCCAAAGATTTCAATAATTTCAAAAAAAAATTAAAAATATTTTGCAAAAGATTTAAATTATTTCTCAAATATTTTAACAATTGCACAAATATTTTTTAATGTTTTAAATCTTCGACAAAGATTTAATGATTTTCCAAAGATTTTACACAGTTTTTAAATATTTCATAAAGATTTTTGATATATTTAAGACATTTCACAAAGATTTCAATGATTTTTCAAAGATTTCTATAATTTCCAAAAATATTTGCAAAGATTTCACATAGATTTCAATTATTTTCCAAAGATTTCAATTATTTCAAAAATATTATCAAATATTTATCAAATCTGTGAAATATTTCGCAAAAAATTTTCAACGACTTTGCGAAGCTTTCAAATATTTCATAAAGATTTTGGATAGATTTAAGACATTTCACAAAGATTTCAGTTATTTTCCAAAGATTTCAATAATTTCAAAAAAAAATTTAAAATATTTTGCAAAAGATTTAAAGTATTTCTCAAATATTTCAATGATTTCTCAAATATTTCAACAATTGCACAAATATTTTCTAATATTTTAAATTTTCGACAAAAATTTGAATTATTTCCCAAAGATTTTACAAAGCTTTCAAATATTTCATAAAGGTTTTGGATAGATTTAAGAAGACATTTCACAAAGATTTCAATAATTTTTCAAAGATTTCAAAGATTACACAAAGATTAAAAAGTTTTCGGATAGATTTAATATTTAAACGATTTTTCAAAGATTTCAAGAATATTATCAAATATTAATGTAAAATTTTTAATATTTCACAAAGATTTTCAAAGATTTCATAAAGATTTCACAAAGATTTCTATAATTTCCAAAGATAGATTTTAGATAGATTTAAAAGATTTCAGTGATTTTCTAAAGATTTCAGAAATTTGATCAAATATTAAAAATATTTCGCAAAGAGTTTAAAAGATTTCACAAATATTTCACTGATTTCTCAAATATTTCAAGAATTTCACAAATATTTCAAATATGCTGTAAAGTTTTAAATTATTCCCAAAAGATTTCAACAATTTCTAAATTTAAAAAAATGTTTTATAAATATTTCAATGATTTCCCAAAGATTGCAAATATTTGAAAAAGATTTTGGATGGTTTTAAAACTTTTCAGAAAAAGTTTCAATAATTTTCCAAAGATTTAATGTTTTTCCAAAGAATTCCAATAATTTCATAAATATTATGAAAGATTTCGCTAATATTTCACAAAAACTTCAATGATTTCTCAAATATTTTCACAATTTCAAAAATATTTTCAAATATTTCAAATGTTTGACAAAGATTTCAATCATTTTCCAAACATTGCACAGATTCAGTTGATTTTCAAAAGATTTCAATGATTTAAAAAATATTATCAAATGTTCATAAAATATTTGAAATATTTGGCAAATATTTCAACAATTTCACAAATATTTTTAAATACTTCAAATTTTCGACAAAAATTTCAATGATTTCAAAAATATTATCAAAATATTATCAAAAATTTATAAAATTTTGAAATCTTTCAACAATTTCACAAATTATTTTTAATATTTCAAATATTCGACAAAGATTTAATGATTTTCCAAAGATTT
>NC_046658.1:168819820-168821415 GCF_010883055.1 Belonocnema kinseyi | reverse complement strand
TTATCAAAAATTTATAAAATTTTGAAATCTTTCAACAATTTCACAAATTATTTTTAATATTTCAAATATTCGACAAAGATTTAATGATTTTCCAAAGATTTCTATAATTTCAAAGATTTCAATCATTTCAAAAATATTCTTCTCCAAAGATTTTACAAAGCCTTCAAATCTTTCATAAAGATTTTGGATAGATTTAAGACATTTCATAAAGTTTTCAATGATTTACCAAAGATTTCTATATTTTAAACAATATTATCAAGCATTTAGAAAATAATTGGAATATTTTGAGAAATTTCAACGATTTCTCAAATATTTCAACAATTTTACAAATATTTTTAAATACTTCAAATTTTCGACAAAAATTTCAATCATTTCAAAAATATTATCAAATATTTATAAAATATTTGAACAATTACACAAATATTTTTAAATATTTCAAATATTCGACAAAGATTTGAATTATTTCCCAAGGATTGCAAAGATTTTAATGATTTTCCAAAGATTTCAATAATTCCCAAAATATTGTCAAATATTTATAAAGTATTTGAAATATTTTGCAGTGATTTCACAAAGTTTTCAGTGATTTCTCAAATATTTCAACAATTGCACAAATATTTTTCAATATTTTAAATCTTCGACAAACTGTTCAATTATTTCCCAACGATTTTACAAAGCTTTCAAATATTTCATAAAGGTTTTCGGTAGATTTAAGACATTTCACAAAGATTGAATGATTTTCCAAATATTTCAATAATTTCAAAATTATTATCCAAAATATTAGCAAATATTTCAATAATTTAACAAATTATTTTAAATATTTCAAATATTCGACAAAGATTTAATGATTTCCCAAAGATTTTTAAAATTTCAAAGATTTCAATTGATTTCTCAAATATTTCACAAATATTTTTTAATATTTCAAATATTCGACAAAGATTTCAATAATATCAAAAATATTGTCAAATATTCATAAAATATTTTAAATATTGCTCTAAGATTTCACAACCATTTCAGTGATTTTTCAACCATTTTTAAATATCCCAAAGATTGCAAAGATTTCAAATATTTCATAAAGATTTTGGATTGCTTTAAAACATTTCACAAAAATTGAATGATTTTCCAAAGATTTCAATCATTTCAAAAATGTGATCAAATATTTAGATAATATTTCAACAATTTCACAAATATTGTTAAATATTTTAACTCTTAGACCAAGTTTTCAATGATTTTCTAAAGATTTTACAAAGCTTTCAAATATTTCATAAAGATTTTGGATAGATTTAAGCCATTTCACAAAAGGTTTCTATGATTTTCCAAACATTTCAATCATTTTAAAAATAATATCGAATATTTAGAAAATATTTCAACAATTTAAGAAATATTTTTTAATATTTCGAATATTCGACAAAGATTGAATGATTTTCCAAAGATTTCAATCATTAAAAAAATATTATAAATATTTTAACTATTTCGCAGATATGTTAACAAGTTCGCAAATATTTTGAAATACTTCAAATTTTCGACAAAGATTTCAGTCATTTCAAAAATATTATCAAATATTTCTAAAATATTTGAAATATTTCAACAATTTCACA
>NC_046658.1:168810810-168819720 GCF_010883055.1 Belonocnema kinseyi | reverse complement strand
CAATTTCGCAAATTATTTTAAATATTTCAAATATTCAACAAAAATTGAATGATTTTCCAAAGATTTCAATCATTTCAATAATATTATCAAATATTTAGAAAACATTTGAAATATTTCGCAAAGATTTAAATAATTTTTTATTATTTCACAAATTTTGTTAAATACTTCAAATATTCGACAAAGATTTCTATTATTCCTCAAAGATTTTACAAAGCTTTCAAATATTTCATAAAGATTTTGGATAGATTTAAGACATTCCACAAAGGTTTCAATGATTTTCCGAAGATTTCAATCATTTCAAAAATATGATCATATATTTAGAATATATTTTAACAATTTCACAAATATTTTTAAATATTTAAATGCTCGATAAACATTGAATGATTTTCCAAAGATTTCATCATTTCAAAAATATTCTCAAAATATTATCAAATATTTGTAAAATATATCAAATATTCGACAAAATATTATATTATAAATATTATAAATATTTGAACTGTTTCACAAATATTTGTAAATATTTTAAATATTCGATAAAGATTAATGGTTTTTCAAAAAATTCTATAATTTCAATCATTTCAAAAATGTTATTAAATATTTATAAAATATTTGAAATATTTCAACAATTTCACAAATTATTTTAACTATTTTAAGTATTTCAAATATTCAACAAAGATTGAATGATTTTCCAAAGATTTTAATCATTTCAAAAATATTATCAAATATTTATAAAATATTTGAAATATTTCGCAAAGATTTCAATAATTTTTTATTATTTCACAAATTTGGTTAAATAGTTCAAATATTCGACAAAGATTTCTATTATTCCCCAATACCTTGCCCATTTGGATACTGTCCTATAAACTTGATCTTAAAATTATTTCTTAAAAAATAAAAAATTCAAAAATAATAACTTGATCTTATTAGAATTCTCTTGTTTTTTTCTTTTTAGCTGCGGAACGCCACGCTACTGATCTATACACACAGAATAGAGAGAAACGTTCATGCAAACGTATGGAATTACCTTTTTCTTAATTACAAAACTTACTCGGTAAGGAGATAATATGGATTAACGCTTAAAGGAATTTTGCAAGTTTCGTTTATTTATTGCCTGTTAGTAAATTAATTTTAATTAGTATTAATACACTCGCATTTCTGCTGATTCAATCATCATCGAGTGTTGAAAATGCCATTACAGAATGAGTAGTAATCAAGCATCCACAGAGCATTTGATTCGGAAAATCTTTTTGGCTTTTCGGTTATTCTCAAAAAGGGAAATTTATCGAGAAGTTAAATTGCGACAGATCTTCATTCATGAACTTGATAATCGACATTTATTTACAGACAAGTAATTAGAATTTTCTTTTTATTATCTTGACGTGAACGCGATCTCAAAGGACAATTATTATTCTATCATAAAATTCGAGAAATGCTCTGTTGATATTTGAAATTGTTATTTGCCAGAAGGAGACGGATATCGTCATCGTACTCAGTATTTTATCATTATCGATCATGCCGAAAAGCATTTCGCCTCTCGATAGTCGTAGACCTTTCAGTATATTTACACCTCCTTATTTTCACCGATATTCTGCTCGCTTTGCGTTTCCTTTTTGTTTTTTTTTCTCTTTTTTTAATTAGTTTTTTTGAATAAGGTCGATTTTTTTTACATAAAAAAAAAGAAAAAAAAAGAGGTAGTGTTCAGTATTGAGTGGTATTTTTCTAATTAGAAGAGCGCAGGCGAGTAGATAGATTCTCTCTTATTCTAAATATAATTGTAAGCAGTAATATTTTTTTACAGATTTTTCAAAAAGTTTTGAAAGTTGTTTGCATTTGCACTGTTGAATTAATCTACTTTTAAGGCATTTACGTCTTCCGTTTGGTAAATAATCTGATCAGTTCTACGTACTATTATTACGACTTTTCATCGTCATTTCTGTTATCGCTAAAGTGCTTTATTCCCGGCAAAACCAGCTCTGGTTGGAACAAAAAAAAGGAAGAAAAAAGAAAAAAAAAAGAAAAACTTCGTCTAGCTTATTGTTAATTGTTTGATAAGACTATGAAAGAAGTTTTAATCTTACTTTATGAAATTAATGCGTCTTTCGAGAGGTATACGGTTTAAGCCGGACTTTTTTGCGAAAATATTCAACGATGTTAAAGTAAAGTTTGACCTGAGTTGCGAATGATTTTAGGGGTCATCCACAAATTGCCTCGAGTGTAGATATAAATTCTATTAATTAATTAAACGTGGAACCCTTGAAAAAATTAGTTTTCTAAAGAAAACAAAAAAAAAATTGGTAGCGGTAAAATAACTTTATTTTTTAATGAAAATTACAAGTTTTCGAGCATAATATATTCAAAGTATTTAAAATTAATTTCAGTGTTTTGTTTACATGATTATTTTTTAGTTTATAAATTATTAAAATTCCATGAAATAGAGGAAGTTTCTTTTCAATATAATTAATGCGGGCAGTCTATTTAATTTAATTTAAAGCGCTTTGCGCTCCTAACTTTTTGAGTAAGAGCATTTCATTTTTAACAAAATAGAAGAATTTTTACCAAGTAAGTCAATTTTCAATCAAGAAGATTACTTTTATACAAAAAAAAATGAATTTTCAACAAAATATTTAAATTTTCAGGGAAGGAAGAGAAATTTTCATTCAAGAAACGAATTTTTAAATAAAAGAATGAAGCTTCAAGCAAAAAAAAAAAAGAATTTGTAATAAATTTACTTTTTTGATTAAACAATCATATTTTTCGGATAGAAAATTCAATACTTTTGTTGTAAACTAATTTATTTATTTAAAAATTCGTTATTTTTTAAAATGAAAATTAAACTGCTTTCTTAAAAGTTCTTATCTATTTTATTGCAACTATGCTGATGTTTTTTTTATAAACATTTTAACTGTAAAATTTAACTATTCCATTTTTGGTTGAAAATTATTTGTTTGTTTGTTAAAAATTTCACTGTTTTGTTGAAACTTGATGTATTTTGTTAAAAAATCGACTTTTTTTTAGAAAATTGATTTTCTCTTCTTTGAAAATGTATATTTTTGGGTAAAAATTACACTATTTTGCTACAAAATTCAACCGTTGGGTTCGAATTTAAATATTTTGTAGAAAATTAATTTTTTTAAATTGTAAAATTGTATTTTTTTATATTTCTAAAGCTTATATCAAGAATATTACATATTTAACAAAGTAGATGAATTTTTTTACCAAATAGTTGAATTTTTCATCAAGAAGAGTAAATTTTTAGCAAAAAGACGAATTTTCTACAAAATAATTTAATTTTTATTTAAACAAGATCAATTTTCAATCATAAAAAAGGAACTTTGAAATAAAATAAATCGTCAAAAAAATGAATTTCTAACAAATAAACTTTTTTTATTTGAAATAATATTTTCGGGTTGAAAATCCATGTATTTAGTTTAAAATTTTTTTTTTGTGAAAAATTTCAATATTTTATTAAAAATTTTTTGTTTTTAAGGTTCATCTCATTGGTTCAAAATGAAACTAATTTGTTTAAAATGTTTTTTTTTTGTAATAATTTAACTGGAAATTTAACTACTCTATTTTTGGTTAAAATTTTTTTTTTAGTTAAAAATTAAACTGTTTTGTTTAAAATTGATACATTTTGGTAAACATTCGCATTTTTTGCAAAAAAAATGTATTTTTTATCATTTGAAAATTGATACTTTTGGTTAAAAATTCACCTTTTTTGGTACTAAATTTAACGATTTGGACAAAATTTACCTATTTTGTAGAAAATTAATTTTTTAAATTGAAAAGTTGTATTTTGTATATTTCTAAAGTTTCAATAAAAAATATTAAATATTCAACAAAGTAGATGAATTTTTAATAAAATATGTAAATTTTTAACCAAATAGTTGAATATTCAGTCAAACGAATTAATTTTCATTAAATAAACGATTTAAAAAAATTAAGTTTTCAACTAACCAAATGCATTTTTAACTAAAAAATATTTAACAAGTAGAAAATTTAATTTTTTAAATTAAAAAATTATATTTTCAGATTAAAAATTATGTTATTTTATAGGTAATTTGTCTCTGACATGAAATTCAAAAATTTTGTTAAAAATGTATTTGGTTTCTTAAAAAGAATGTTCTGGAATAAAAATTAATTTTTTTAAATTGATTTTGTTAAAAATTTATGTATTTTCTAAAAAATTTAATTTTCTAGGGTTCAAATTGATTTTTTTTAAACTGAAAATTGTACAGTATTTCTTTGAAAATGTATCGTTGTTAGTTCAAAATTCAATTATTTGATTGAAAATTAAAAATTTTTTTGTAGTTAAAAATTGAACTATTTTGTATAAAATTTACTTTTTTGAAACTGAAAAATCATATTTTAATCAATAGAATTTTGAAAAAAAAACTACATGAATTTTTAACATAAAATTCAACCATTTAGTTAAAAAATCATTTTTGCCGGCTGAAAATTCAAGTATTTGTTTAAAAATTATATTTGAAATTGAGTTTAATAAAATAAAAAGTATAAAACTCTTTTTAAAAATTGTTTAATATTACTAAAATTCACTTTTGGCCTAGGAAATTAAATTTCCGCTGGATTTTCCTCGAAATTTCAACATCATTGAATTTCCTTTTATTTGTTTCTAAAAATATTCCTTGCCGAGATTTTAAGAAGCTTTTCAAATTTCGTTCCGTAATTTGTGAATGACCTCTTACTCGAAGGGAAGAATATTCCACATATGAAATATTGTTACTCATAGAATTTAGATCTCTGTCTACTCTGTACGATTCCAGTCGCTAATTGTGCTTCGAGGGTATGTAATATTGTTTTACAATTGTATATTGTTTCGTTGGCTTTGATGAATTCACTATTTTCAATTTTAGACAGTCGACGCCAAGAGTCTGACAAAATATGCACAGGGTGGTTTTGAAAAAGAGAAACTGAACTCTAAGTTCAATATATTATTATTTATTTCTTATTTCTATTTCTTATTTTTCTCGTTATTTTTCTCTTTCCACATTCCTTTTTTTTTTCTTATTGTCCCTGCTCTTTCGTATTTTGATTTTACCCAGATTCACGAATTCTCGGTAGAAAATTTTTGCCCTTTTCTGTATAATTTTAGTTTATTTAGATTAACAATATTTGAAGAAACCTGATTTTGAGCGAAATTGAACTGTCAATTTTGCTTTCAATGAAATGTACTAGTGACCAAAGATGTAAATCGGAGACGAATGCCCATTCCGTGTGCAAATTTTGCAGCTTTGGCAGGGCGGGGAAGGAGGAATTGTTCTGTGATTCTCTTCTTCGTGAAAAAAAAAGAAAAAGAATATGAAAATGAAAATGAAAAACGAAAAAAGAAAAAAAAAACAAAAAGATTCAGAGGGCAAAGAGATAACCACACACACACACACACACACGCATCACAAGCGAGCAATATGTATATGTGAGTGGCACGTCTGCTGCGGTTGGAGCAAGTAGCCGGATAAAAGACCGTTTTAATTAAGTACCGTAGAGCTAAGGTGTGCGGCACTGATTTAATCGCAGGAGGCGTACCGTATAAAAAATCTAAACTGTACATCCTGCAGATAATAAACATGTATATTGTGTATCAGCTGAGTGATACTTATTTGAAAATTCGTTTGAGTTCGGTCTGGGAATCCTAAAAATCCTGGAAAACCGGGCAACGTCAAGGAATTTTTTGTTAAGTCGGATAATTCTTTTCGAGTCGGCTTATTTTTTTGTTTATCCCTTGAAAGGCACACTTCCGTAAAATTACATAAAGAGCATACTGGGTGTTATATACCCCAGGGGAATTCAAATGTGTGCTTTGCTGGCGGAATTGGATAGTTTTTTTTACAAGAAAATCAATTAATGTTGTTTAATCTATCTAGTTTAAGGAGAAAAAGGTTTCATAACAGTTTTTGAAATTTAAAGTAGTTAAAAAATCAATTTTGGAAAAAAATATGAAATCACTTCTTTCACTCTAAAATTCATAACTTTTTAAGTTTTTGATATTTTTACTTGAAAACTTCCGAGATACGACAGTTCAAAAATAAAATTAGTATTTTAGTGTTTGTTTCAGAAAAGGTATTTATTCTAAAAAATAAAAGCTTCAATTCAATGAAAAATGAAACACCGTACTTTGCGTGATTAAACGATTTTATTGATCTTAAATATGTTCTATTTTCTTGAATTTGGTAGGTTTTGTTAAAGCGCAAATATGTCGCTGGGTATTTTACACCCAGTATGCCCTTTAAAGTTAAATTTGATTTATAATATTGATGATTATTAATTATGATTATTTCGATAGCAAATTCATCAGTTTGATAGATAATTATTTCTTTTTTTAGCTAAAAATTTAACTATTCTATTTTTTGTTGAAAATTTTTCTTAAAGTTGATCTTTTTTAGTTGAAAATTCTAGTATTTGGTGGAAGATTCATCTTTTGATTGAAAATGCAAGTCTTCAAGTTTAGAATTCAACTATGCCAGTTAACGATTCATTATTTAAAAGGAAAATTCACCAATTTGTTTGAAAATTAATTTTTTAATTAACTGAAAAGTTAACTACTCTATATTTGGTTGAACATTTTAACTATTTCGTTTAAAATTCATGTATTTTGTTGAATAATCGAATTTTTTTGGTAGTAAGTTAATCTCGTCTGAAATTTCATCTTTGTGGCTGAATATTCAAATATTCCAATTGAAATAGTTAAACTTTCAACTAAAGAAATAAATTTTCAATTCTATATTTAGTTAGATATGTATCTTCTTCAGTTGAAGATTTCGTTATTTGGTTAAAAATCCATTTATTTTGTTAAAAATTCATTCTTTTTGGTTTAAAATTCATTGCTTTGGCTTAAAAATTATTATTTTTCTAATAAAAATTAATTTTTCAATTGAAATTTAATTATATCATGTTTGCTTAAACATATATCGTCTTCAGTGTGAAATTCTACTATTTTTTTGAAAATTTCTGTATTTTGTTGAAGCTTTGTTTTTTGTGCTGACTAGTTTACTTTTTTGGTTAAAGTTTCAGCTATTTGAGGTATAAAATTTCATTAAATATTAAAACGTAAGGTTGAAAATTCATGAATTTTGTTAAAAATTATTCATTTTTGTTACAATTATTTATTGAATTAAAATTTTTAAAAATAAAAATTAGGCGAAATTAGTTGTCGATATATTTTTATGGTCATTTAATCTATTTTGTAAAAACTTTATTAGCTTCAATACTTATTTTACCAAACTAAATGAATATTCAATTCACTTAGTTGGTTAAAAATTACTTTTTATGGATTGAAAATTATTTTTTTAACCAAAAAATGAACTCAAGTTTTTGTCAAATTTTTTTGGTATACAATCAAGTTTTTTTGGTATAAAATTCATGCATTTGATCAAAAATTTATGAACTTTTTGAACTATTATGGTAAATCAAAAATTTAAATTTTGATTTATCAAAAACTAATAGAAAATAAACAATTCCAATTTGTGGTCAAAATGTGCGGGATAAGACAAAAAATTATTTGACAAAGAATATGCAGCAACAAAAGATCTACAAATTTGTTATTTATCATTCTTTAGTGGAATATGTAGTTTCGGTTTTATTCTTGAAGAGCATTAAAGACAAAAAAAAATAAAATTTGTCGACAAGCGATTTAAGTCATGAAAAAAGTTAATTGACGAAAGTTGCTTATCTAGAAAAAAGTAGAAATCATCCAAATTTCTAATGAATAATTCTTTGACAGGACTCATAGGTTCTATTTTAATCGTAACATGTAACATTCGAAATAAAAAAATTAAATTTTTCGGAAAACGACACTATTTATTTAAAAAAAAAAACTAATAGAGAGCGTTTTTAACCCAAAAAGGATCTACAAATTTGTTATTAAAAATATTTGCATAGGTCGGGTATATTTTCTTTTAATCGTAAAAAATAAGATCTAAGATCAAAAATTTAAATTAAAAAAAGCGACACAAGAGACGAACAAGATCAAAGTTAAAAGTTGCGTAAACAAAAAATATCTACCAATTTGTTATAAACTCCTTTCATATTATAAAAAATCATCAAATAACGTTGAAAATAAATGAATGTGAAATTTAATATAATTTTTAAATGATAAATTAATTTTGTGTAATAATTAAAATATGTTTGAAACAGGGAAAATATATCAAACGCGACCGTGTGTTGATATAAATATTCTAATAAAGGTGGTAGAGATGTATGAATAAAAAAGTTTATATGTTGATTACAAATTTTGTTTCAAATAAACATGATTTCAAACCTTTTAAGATAATATTTATTTTAAAGTTTAAAGATTTGCCTACATTATTCTTGGGCATGAGGAATGTTTATAATAATATGATCATTAAGTTTAAAGTAAACTATTGTTGCTAAAGCATTAATTAAAATGTATATAAAACAATTAGAAGTGGGTGTAAGGACTTTAACTTTAAATCACTTTTTAAAGTTTTGTTTTTAATTACAACAAGAAGTTTACTGCAAAGCGAAAAAGAAAATATTTTAACCCTACAGGTCCTCACTGGGGTCCATTGGACCCCAGCCATTTCCATTTGAGTGTCCCTTCTGGAGAAAGGTCGATACAGATATGTCGACCCAACGTAAATTCGTTTTAGATATCTGAGGACAGATCACGTTGCACAGTGGGGTGAAATCGGAAAACGAGGTTCAAAATGACATTTACAACGCAATTATGCACCGATTTTAGAATTTTTTTTTTTGAAAAATTCAGAACTAAATTTTTCAGAAAATGGTCAGAGTAGATTTTTTATTTTTTTGTTTATTTAATTTTTATTTTAAATATAAAAAAATTCTTAACTTGCATAGTTAATTGTTATAAATAAATTGTATTAACAAATACTCGACATTAAGGGTTATTCGGCTTCAACGTATATTTCT
>NC_046658.1:168804260-168810710 GCF_010883055.1 Belonocnema kinseyi | reverse complement strand
CACTAAATTCAAGGGACGAGAAGTATAAGAAAAATTTTGTCTAGAAGATAAAAAATGAAATTAGAAAAATCGACATTTTTTTCGATGTTTGAATTAAAATAACAATTAAATAAACAAAAAAATAGAAAATCTACTCTCACCATTTTCTGAAAAATTTAGTTCTGAATTTTTCAAAAAAAAAAATTCTAAAATCGGTGCATAATTGCGTTCTAAATGTCATTTTGAACCTCGTTTTCCGATTTCACCCCACTGTGCGTTGGTCAGCGTCGTCAGTTAGCCCTCAGATGCGAAACAAGGTAGACGCGAAATGTGAGTGGGGGCCATTGGACCCCAGTGTAACTTTTTCGTACAGTAAGTGAAATTTTCTTTTTAATCATTTTTGGTTTATTTCTGTGTAAACAGCAAATTTTTCATTAAATGTTATTTTAAAAATATGCTATATTTCTGTGTGGAAGTGGTCTATAAGGCTAATGTGTAGCATGTTATATATTTTTATGGACAAAAAAAATGCCTTTAACGCTTATAAAAGATCCATACTGTAACAACTAGAGATCAATTTTTTACGATCTCATTAATTACGTGTCCTATTTTTGAATAGGAGAACTTCCTGATGTTTTTTTTCAATGTAAAGCAAATAAATTTGCAGTGGGACTCCGATTTTGTGCATGAAAACTCCAAAATCGACCGAATCTCTTTTTCTAACGTGTGTAGGTAGAAAGAGAGCTCCAATCAATTTTTAATTTTGAAATAGTATCGAAGGCCCACAGCTTGGTTCTCTTTGCTGTTCTCATTTCAGTACCACTCCAGAATGTTTTTTTTTTTCAATATCATTCAATACCTGAAATGCGCTCTGAAATAAAAGTTTTTTTTTTACAGTGCATTCTAGAGAAAAGTAGCAATGGCTGGATATAGCTTAAGAAGTCTCGACGTCATTCAAAATGCGTTGGTGGAAAAAGATAAGGAAGAAGAGGAGTTTTTCGAAGGCGAGGAATCAGATGAGGCAGACCGAAAAACTCGGGTCTCCTGCGCTTCTTGTCAATTTGCGATGTGTGACGATCACCGGCCGGGTCGCTGCGCTGACTGTGCGTCTGCACAAGAATAATATTTTTACAATAAAAATGAAAAAAAACAATATAGCGTACGTTTGAATTTTGAATATAAGTACGTTTGAATTTTCTCATTTTTCATCCCTCCGAATAATTCAACTTTTTGGAAGGAATTGAAGTGGCGTATTTTTTTCTGATTCGCCAACATCTGATATTTGAAACCCTAGGAGAAATTACTAGAACTAAAACATTTTCGATTATAAATTGTTTTTTTTTTTTAATAATAAAAAAGCTGCAAGTTCTTTAAAAATATTTTGTTTAATGACACCAAATTTTCAAAAGTAAGAAATTTTTGCGATGTCATGGTTCTTGAATGTTTTTGTATTATCCTAACCCCTTTCGGTTGATTAAGAATCAACATGAAAACATTCTACTCTAGTTATTTTCTAGAACAAAATGACAAGCGTAGTTTAGATGGCGTTTACGCTGGCATAAATAGCAGCCATTAATCAAACAACTCTTTAGAGTCGATTTTTTAATTGAGTCCGCTTATTCGTTTCTTTGTCCGAAAAAATGAAGATTAGTGCTTCCAGTCTACTTATCGCAATCGCTGGATTCCTGCAGGAATCAAAGTGCATGCTTCCCCCGACTACTTCTACTTCTAGTGGTAATATAATATTAAAATTATTATTTTAAAATTTCGAAGACGCAATTTTTAAAATTTTTTTAATTTAAATACTTTTCTTCTTAATCTTTAGCGGTTCTCCCAGATAACATTAAAAATGTCCAAGCGTATCTGCGTCGAACGTCGAAAATGCTTTGAATCCTTTATTATCTTTTTGGTTTTAGAAAATCATTAACTTTATGTGAAAATGTAGCTGTTTCATTTTCAGTTAATAATTGATCTTTTCTAGCTTAAAATTAAACTACTTGAGTCAAAATTTATGTAGTTTCTTCAAAATGTGTTCTGTCCTGTAAAAAATTGATAGTCCTGGTTAAAAATTCATCATTGTTTTAAAGCTTCTTTGATTTGATTGAAAGTATAACTATTTTCTTGAAAATTCGTTTTTATTGTGAATGAAAAAAATTAATCATTTTTAATAAAAATTTAACTATTCTTTTCGATGATAAGAATTTCAAATTTTTAATAAAGATTAATGTAGTTTATAGAAGAATCGCTTTTTCAATTATTATTTCTAGCCTAAGATATAACCATTTAATTTTTTGTTCAAAATTTATCTTTCGTAGAAAAAAGTTGAAACACTGATTTAAAAATTCAATTGGTTGGAAGAAAATTCATTCTTTTAACTGGAAATTTAGGTATTCCATACATGCTTGAAACTTTTTCACTTTAAATTTAATTGCTTAGTTAGAAATTCATATACTTTATTCAAAACTTATCTCTTTTTTGTAAACAATTCTTTCTATTATTGATAATTAATCCTTTCATCGTAAATTGAAATATTTGTTTTTTGTTTCTTTTGTAAAAATTATTTTTTCAACTTCAAGCTATCTGTGACAGTTTTGGTTGAAAATGTATGCTTTATGGTTGAAAGTTATTGGTTGAAAATTAATATTTTTTGTTGAAGCTTTCACATAGTTTGTTAAAAAATTAACTATTTTGTTGAAAATTAATTTTATTAGCGGAAAATAAAGTAATAAATTAAGAAGCCTAGAAAAATAAAGCGTTACTGTACCACTTTCAACTTCATGGAAATGTGTGAACGTATCTGTGCCGACTGTAAAACGACTGACACATGCTTGGACATTTTTGCTTATATTCTAGGAACCTTAAAGATTTCTTAAGTTTCCTCAATTCAAATTTAAAAAAATTGGAAGACACAAGATTCGAGAAATACGTCTCCGATTTAAACTGCTGCATTTCTAATTAACTAGGAAACATAACATTGGTAAATGTAAATTTTTTTCCTCATTAAAGCAGGTACACAGTATGGTCGCATTGTGGTTTCATTTTATGGTAACAAAGACTATAAGCCTAGTTTGTACCAGCCCCAGGGTGAACCTGACTGGTTGAAGAATAAACCAACTAAGAATTTTCCATTGTATGAGGTTTTTGTAAATACACATCGATATGGTGATTATATGGCTGCATTCTGGGATCAAAAAAAGAGCGGTTATACTCCGTTAACATTTGAAATCATGCTTCCAATTAAGATCGAAGGAGTGATCCGAGAGAAGGTCCTTAAGCGCGGTATGCAGCCTTTCAAAGATTACACTCCCGGGTCGTTTCAAAGATCCAGCGAAAATGTATATGTAGCCATACAAGGAAAAACCATAATCAAATATGCACCGATAAAACAAGAGGAAAAGGAAGAACCAGCAGAAGCAAAAAAACGAAACCTGAAAACGAGGGATGGATTCGACACGGACCCCTCTGCAACAAAAAAACGGTGGACACAAACAAGCCAATAATTTCGTTCATGATATTTGTATACTTTTTAATTCCACCTAAAGATTCTACTATTTCTTCCAATAGTAACCGTGAAACTCTGCGAATGTACAAATTTTATATATATTATATAAAAATCCCGTGTCACGATGTTTGTCACCACTAAACTCTGAAACTACTCTACCGATCTTGATGAAATTTTGTATAATATGTGTAATTTGGGCCAACTTAAAGGATAGGATACTTTTCATGTGATTTAATTGCCTGAATATTTTTTCATTGCAAATTCAATGTTTTTTGTGTACTCCATAAGCTTCTAACTTCTAACAGAAGGCGGTGTAGATTAGTTTGTTGACAGACACTTCAACATTTCACGTTATCTAGGTTAAGTAAGCAGCCAATAGATGACTAGCAAACCGGATTTGTCAGTTGTTTATATAAATCCAAGTATGTGATTTCTTATATTTTTGGATATTTCTTCTCACAATTATGTATATTCATTTGAATAAATAAACTTACCAATGTCAAATAATAAAGTATTTTTCATTTCCCAAGATTTTGTGCAAAGTTTGGCTAAGAATATTTCGCATTTTATATTATATCTTTTTTGATTGAAAATTATATAAATTATATAAATTCTGAGTTAACAAAAATGAAAATATTCCAATCTTTGCGCTTCAATTCTTTTCGATTAGACTTTTGACATTTATCATTTATATTCAATGAATATATTTCAAATTCATCCTTAAAAGCAGGTCTGTCCACGATTTTTTTATAATTATTGGAACATAGTGGTTTTTTCTATATAATAAAAAATGTTAATAATGGGCATAGAACTTAGTTTCTAATAATTTTTTAAATATTTCTCACTGAATTGAAAATTTCACTTTCATGAATTTATGAAATTAATAGTAATATTTTATGCATCCAGAAATTTTTTTGTTAGAATTAAAGAAATAATTAATTAATTTTTTTTTTCAAAATTATTAATTTTTAATCAATTAGAAGTTATTTTCAATGTATTATCTAAGTATAAAATACAAGAATTATTTAGACACCTTATCAATTTTAAATTACTCTATTCACTTTTCAAACAATATCTTTTCTGCTTGTCATGTACCCACAGCAATTTGTTTCCAAATTCATTGTAGTCATTTGCGACATTGATAGTATGATAAAAAATCCCCAGTCATTCTGATTGTTGGAAAACTTCGGCTTCTCTGTTTTGATCTTGGAAAAATATAAGACAATTCTTAAAATAAATGTAAACACATCCAGTAATTATTTTTCGGACAACTCTATTGTAAATTATTATTCGAACTTATTACAATATTACTAAAATCTCCCGTTGTACAATAAGACAAACAAAATATTGATCTCAGGACTGCCTTGATCAGCTGGTACACTCGTTACAAGGCCTTAAAAACAAACAGTTTTTTTTAAATTTTGAATTTTGAAGTAAAATGCTTTGATTCAATCAAAAATACCTAGAAAACTAAGAGCAACTTTCCCAAAATGATGTCCAATAGCAATGCAAATTTTGAAGAATTTATTGAATTTGTTATTAATGAGTAATTGAATGATTGATTTCCACTAAATTTAAACAATTTATGGACAAAAACAGTATTTTAGTCGAATTAATAAAAGTTAATGAATAATTTGTAATTTTTTAAACAATTTTTTATAAAAAAAAGAACCATAGCAGGTATTTTGGATGGAATAAATAAAGTTTTTTTTATGGAATCGATCACATACTCGTATTACGTGGAAATAAAACGTAAGTATAATATTCGGCCACAAAATAAAAATTAACAATTTTTTAAACTACCTTAATTAAAAACTGCACTATTTGGCTATTTCTGGAAGTACAAACTTAATTTTTCGATGAAATTAACTGTAAATAACTAACTTATACCGTTTTAAAAACACTTTGATGACAGTAAACAATTTATTATTGTAAAAAATAATTTTTAAAAATTTTTTACCATTTTATGTATTTATAAATAAAATACCACTTTTTCCACGGCATTAACAGCCAGTTATTTAACAATTATTTTTTGCTAAGAATCGATCAAAATTGATAATTGCTTAACCAAACTAAATTAAAAAATGCATTATTTGGCTATTTTTAAGAATTTAAACATGTTTTGTTTGTGTAATCAACTGTTAATGACACGTTTTTAAACTTTTTTTAATAGTTCGATAACGATCCACTATTTTTATTTTTATTAAAAATTTAATTATTGTAGCCATACATGATATATTTTTATGCTACATTGTTAATAAAAATAAAAATAGTAACTCGTTATGGAACTATTAAAAAAGTTAAAAAGTTTGTTATTTATAGTTTATTCTACACAAAAAAAAACAAGTTTATATGCTGAAAAATAGCCAGATAACGCATTTGTTAATTATGTTTGGTTAAACAATTATCAAATGTCATCGATTCATAGCAAAAAATCATTGATAAATAACTGGGTGTTAATTCTAAGATAAAAAGCGATATTTTTTTTAAATACGTAAAATGATAATAATTGTTCAAACAATTGTTGTTTACTATCATCAACATGTTCTCACAAATTTAGAAGTTAGTTATCTGCAGTTGATTACATCGAAAAAATGAAGTTTGTACCTCTAAAAATTGCCAAATCGTACATTTGTTAACTAAGGCAGATTTAACATGTATTAACTATTATTTCGTTACTTAATATGATACTTCGGTTTCATTTTCAAGTGATACGAGGGTAGTTCAATAAGTCCTTAGAATGAAGTATAAAAACAATTTTTTATGGATAAATTTTTTCTTATCTTTCAACATAATCTCCTTGGAGCTCTATACACTTGGTCAATCGCTTTTCAAGTTTTTTTAATCCTTCAGAAAAGTTGACAAAGTTTTCAAGTTTGGAAATAAGAAAAAGTCACTGGGGGCTAAATCTGGTGAATACGGTGGGTGTTCGACCAATTCGAATTTTAATTCTTCAATTTTAGCCATTG
>NC_046658.1:168742816-168804160 GCF_010883055.1 Belonocnema kinseyi | reverse complement strand
GCCGATAGCTTTTTCATGCCTAATTTTTCATGTAGAATTGAAACAACTGCACCTATAGATATCCTTGTGGCCTCAGCTAACTCACGCACTTTTAAGCTTCTAGCCTTCAACACCATATCGTGGATTTTATTCATGATTTCGGGAGTACTTGCTTCTACGGGCCTTCCTGAACGTGGTTCGTCACTTATTGATGTACGACAACGCTTAAATTCATTTACCGAGTTATAAACCGTTGCTAAGGCAGGGGCAGATGTGCCATGAACTGATTCCAATTCATTTTTTATCTCATACGGAGTTAAACCCTTTAAATGAAAATGTTTGATTACCGCTCTGAACTCGTTTTTTTTCATTTTTCTTAACGAAATTTTTTTTTTCAATTGGTTATAAAAACACGTAAACTCAGAAGATGTGGACTGTGACTGCACCATATATCTAGTCGGGAGTGGTGCTGACTGAAAACAGATGATTTGGAGCGATTCGCGCGCCATATGTTGGTCATTCTAAGGACTTATTGAACTACCCTCGTATATGATAGGTTCCAAAGGGAAAACTTGATTTATTTATTATTCAAACAAAAATTCTACAAAATTTCAAAGTAAAAATACACTTTTTTTTGATAATTTACCGTTATTCTCACATTTATAATTTCGTCCAAAAATTCAAGCATTAACTTTTAAAATTTTATAATTATCACAAAATATTTTAAATACGCCAATAACAACTAAGACATGTTTTAAATTATATATTCAGTATTAAATAATTTTATTATCGCAAAATATACCAAAATATCACATCAACATATAAAATAAAAACTTTCATATAAAAAAATCATAACATTCTATAATAAATAATGCATTTTCTAAGAATGTAAGGTTACGGGCTTATGTTCTTTGAACGAAAGTCATAAGCTAAAAGAAAAACAATAATTTTTGAAAAAGATCTAACCTCTTTTTAAGTTTGGTTATATTTTTGAATATTTTCAAAAAAATTATTATAACCCAGAAAAATTCAACAGTCATTCAGAATATCTAAGCTCTTTCACAATTGGAGTCTCAATTAACATTGTTTAAAAGAAAATTGGCATCTTTAAAAAAAAATCAAGAATTTCTAGGCAAGCTGACAAGCTTAAATAATTTTAGCATATATTTATGCATTCTCGACGAAAGTGGATATTTTTTATGAAAAATATTACATTAATAATCACATTTAACAAGATTTAGAAACTTAGGATTATTTAATTTTTGTTATTTGAGGTTGTTATTGTGACTTTTTGAATTGAAAATAATGTTTCAAAAATTGCAATTGTCATTTTTTTAAATATTTACTTCAGCTATACAAATCTTGTAACGTTTCAGTGCTAGCACTGTGCAATAGTACCAAATTCGAAAAATTGACAAAATTTAAAAAAAAATTAGTAAAGCTGGAGGAAAGCATCCATGCGTGAAAAAATTAACTCACTTATGACCGACTCTTTTTTTTATTTAGAGTTTCATAAATTTTAAAAATTATTATTTTATAAAAACTTTATAAAAATTTTCAAAAAATCAGAATTACTGTAAATTTGACACTGAATTTTGTAATAATATGCAAGTTTCTACTATCAGTCTGGTTGGAAATTATTATTTTTTTATACTAAAAATTTAACTAGTTCATTTTTAATTCAAAAATCAATATTTTCTAGTTCAAAACTCAACTGTTTGGTTTTTTTAAAATTAATGTATTTTGTTGAATTTTTGTTTGTAAAAATTTAATATCGTTTGAAAATTCACCTTTTTGGGTGAAAGTTCAAATATTCCATTTGAAAATTCCTCTTTTTCTGTTGAAAATTCAACTACGCCGGTTGAAGATTCATTATTTTAAATGAAAATTTTTTTTTCAAAGTGAAAATTGAACTATTCCATTATTTTTTGAAAGGTTTTCTCTTTTTTTCTGAAAAATCGTCTTTTGTTATAAAAAATTTTTGGTTAAAAATTCATGTATTCCTATCCTATATTTAAAAGTTGGTTCAAGCTTCCCATAGAGTGATAGAAAATCGTCACCACAGCCCATGCATTGATTATTTAAACAATTTTTAATGTGGCTACTCTTTAAAGAATACGTTTAATTTATTATGTTGATTTATAAAATTACAACTATTAATTATTTAAACAATTTTAATTAAAAAATTAAGAGTTTGCCCATTTTATACACATAAATTTTTTTACGTAATTAACGTATAATTTCTATCCGATAACTCTTTTCTATATTTCTTTACAAACTTACAACTATTAATTATTTAAACAATTTTAGTTTGAAAATTAAAAGTTTCCCCTTTTTTTACAAGTAAATTTGTTTTCGAAGTCAACTAAGAATGTCTATCCGATGACTCTTTTCTATACTGCTTTGCAAATTTTAAAGAACTATTAATTATTTAAACAATTTCAATTAAAAAATTATGAATTTGCCCTTTTTTACAAGTAAATCTGTTTAGGGAGACAACAAAGAATGCCTATCTAATGACTGTTTTCTATATTGCTTTGCAAATTTACATAAACTATTAATTATTTAAACAATTTCCATTTAAAAACTAAAAATGACCCATTTATTCAGAGGCATATTAGTTACTTAAACAATTTTAATTTAAAAATTAGAAGTTTGACCTTTTTTCTACAAGTCATTTCGTTTTCGAAATCAACTGAGAATGTCCATTCGATAACTCTTTTCTATGTTGCTTTGTAAAGTTACAAGAACTATTAATTATTGAAAGAATTTCAGTTGAAAAATTAAGAGTTTGGCTTTCTTTCTAAAGCAGGATCAATTTTTCATCATAACTAACTAAGATTATCTTCCTTTTAATCGTTGATCGGTGAGGGCAATCTAGTTGGGCCCCCAGCGGGGGCCTCTATGGAACATCCATGTTGTCAGAGTTCGAATTTAAAAAAAGTGTTATCGAATTTTTGTCAGAAACTCACTGTTTGCAAGTCCAAACTTATGAAACCTTAAAATTAGTAGTGTCAACAAAATATACGTCCTTTGGACTTTGAAATTTGAATCATTGATCCGTGAGGGCCACCGAGCTGGGTCCCCTGAGGGGGCCCCTATAAAACCTTTATATTGTAAGAGACCGAATTTCGGAAAAGTGTCATTTCATTTTAGAGAGAAAATCATTATTTGTAAGTCTGAACTCATGAAACCTTAAAATTAGTAGTGTCAACAAAATATACGTCCTTTGGACTTTGAAATTTGAATCGTTGATCCGTGAGGGCAGCCAAGCTGGGTCCCCTGCGAAGGCCCCTCTGGAACATCTATATTGTGAGAGTTCAAATTTCAGAAAAGTGTCATTGAATTTTTGACACAAAATAATTATTTTTAAGTCTGAACTCATGAAACCTTAAAATTAGTAGTGTCAACAAAATATACGTCCTTTGGACTTTGAAATTTGAATCGTTGATCCATGAGGGCCACCGAGCTGGGTGCCCTGTGGGGGCCCCTATGGAACAACCATATTGTGAGAGTTCGAATTTCAGAAAAATGTCTTTCAATTTTTGACATACAATAATTATTTGTAAGTCTGAACTCATGAAACCTTAAAATTAGTATTGTCAACAAAATATACGTCCTTTGGACTTTGAAATTTGAATCGTTGATCCGTGAGGGCCACCGAGCTGGTTCCCCTGTGGGGGCCCCTATTGAACATTCATATTGTAAGAGACCCGAATTTCAGAAAAGTGTCATTTAATTTTTGAGAGAAAATCATTATTTGTAAGTCTGAACTCATGAAACCTTAAAATTAGTAGTGTCAACAAAATATACGTCCTTTGGACTTTGAAATTTGAATCGTTGATCCGTTAGGGCCACCGAGCTGGGTCCCCTGTGGGGGCCCCTATGGAACAACCATATTGTGAGAGTTCGAATTTCCGAAAAATGTCTTTCAATTTTTGACATACAATAATTATTTGTAAGTCTGAACTCATGAGACCTTAAAATTAGTATTGTCAACAAAATATACGTCCTTTGGACATTGAAATTTGAATCGTCGATCTGTGAGGGCAACCGAGCTTGTTCCCCTGAGGTGGCCCCTATGGAACATTCATATTGTAAGAGACCGAATTTCAGAAAAGTGTCATTTAATTTTTAAGAGAAAATCATTATTTGTAAGTCTGAACTCATGAAACCTTAAAATTAGCAGTGTCAACAAAATATACGTCCTTTGGACATTGAAATTTGAATCGTTGATCCGTGAGGGCAACCAAGCTGGGTCCCCTGAGGTGGCCCCTATGGAACATCCATATTGTGAGAGATCAAATTTCAGAAAAGTGTCATTCAATTTTTGAGAGAAAATCATTATTTGTAAGTCTGAACTCATGAAACCTTAAAATTGGTAGTGTCAACAAAATATACGTCCTTTGGACTTTGAGATTTGAATCGTTGATTCGTGAGGGCAACCAAGCTTGGTCCCCTGCGGGGGCCCCTATGGAACATCCATATTGTGAGAGTTCGAATTTCAGAAAAGTGTCTTTCAATTTTTGACATACAATAATTATTTGTAAGTCTGAACTCATGAAACCTTAAAATTAGTAGTGTCAACAAAATATACGTCCTTTGGACATTGAAATTTGAATCGTCGATCTGTGAGGGCAACCGAGCTTGTTCCCCTGAGGTGGCCCCTATGGAACATCCATATTGTGAAAGTTCAAATTTCAGAAAAGTGTCATTCAATTTTTGAGAGAAAATCATTAGTTGTAAGTCTGAACTCATGAAACCTTAAAATTGGTAGTGTGAACAAAATATACGTCCTTTGGACATTGAAATTTGAATCGTTGATCCGTGAGGACAACCAAGCTGGGTCCCCTGCGGGGGCCCCTATGGAACATCCATATTGTGAGAGTTCAAATTTCAGAAAAGTGTAATTGAATTTTTGACATAAAATAATTATTTTTAAGTCTGAACTTATGAAACCTTAAAATTGGTAGTGTCAACAAAATATACGTCCTTTGGACTTTGAAATTTGAATCGTTGATCCGTGAGGGCAACCAAGCTTGGTGCCCTGCGGGGGCCCCTATGGGACAAACATATTGTGAGAGTTCGAATTTCAGAAAAGTGTCTTTCAATTTTTGACATACAATAATTATTTGTAAGTCTGAACTCATGAAACCTTAAAATTAGTAGTATCAACAAAATATACGTCCTTTGGACATTGAAATTTGAATCGTTGATCCGTGAGGGCAACCAAGCTGGGTGCCCTGCAGGGGCCCCTATGGAACATCCATATTGTGAGAGTTCAAATTTCAGAAAAGTGTAATTGAATTTTTGACACAAAATATTTATTTTTAAGTCTGAACTTATGAAACCTTAAAATTGGTAGTGTCAACAAAATATACGTCCTTTGGACTTTGAAATTTGAATCGTTGATCCGTGAGGGCAACCAAGCTGGGTGCCCTGCAGGGGCTCCTATGGAACAAACATATTGTGAGAGTTCGAATTTCAGAAAAGTGTCTTTCAATTTTTGACATACAATAATTATTTGTAAGTCTGAACTCATGAAACCTTAAAATTAGTAGTGTCAACAAAATATACGTCCTTTGGACATTGAAATTTGAATCGTCGATCTGTGAGGGCAACCGAGCTTGTTCCCCTGAGGTGGCCCCTATGGAACATCCATATTGTGAGAGTTCAAATTTCAGAAAAGTGTCATTCAATTTTTGAGAGAAAATCATTATTTGTAAGTCTGAACTCATGTAACCTTAAAATTGGTAGTGTCAACAAAATATACGTCCTTTGGACTTTGAAATTTGAATCGTTGATCCGTGAGGGCAACCGAGTTGGCGCCCCCTGCGAGGGCCCCTATGGAACATCTATATTGTGAGAGTTCGAATTTCAGAAAAGTGTAATTCAATTTTTGACAGAAGTGCATTGGTTGAAAAAATATTCACCCTTTGGACTTTTAAATTTGAATCGTTTATTCGTGAGGGTAACCGAGCTGGAACGGGGGCCCTCGTAGAATTTCCACGCGTGGAACATCCATGCAGGCCCCCGCCGGGGGCCCTCATCCTACGAGGTCTCAGCGGGGCTTTTTCCTACGGGTTGTTTCAAAATTCATCTTTTTGATTAAAAATTCAACTATTCCTGTTGAAAATATATATTTTTTATTTTCAATTCAACTTTTAAGGTTAATTCATTATTTTAAATAAAAATTAATTAATTTGGTTTAAAATCATTTTTTTAACTGAAAAGTGAACTATTACATTTTTGGTTAAAATTGATATTTGTTAGTCAAAAATTCAACTATTTGGTTAAAAAATCAAGTTTTGTTAAAAAATCGCCTTTTTTGGTAGAAAATTAATCTTTTCGGTTTGAAATTCAACTATTCTATATAGTTACAGATTCATCATTTTAGTTTACAAGTTATTTGGTTTGTTTTGTTAACATTAATCTTTGATTACCCATTATTTTTTATCTCGGATTTTAACTATTCAATTTTGGGTTGCAAAATTATCTCTTTTATTTATTTATTTATTATCTCTTTTATTTTATTTATCTTTTCTGTTTAAAATTCAACTATTCTATCAATCTTGAGAATTAATTTTTTTAACTAAAAATTAACATATTAAATAATAATTTAAATTTAATCAAAACGTATTAAATTTATTACATTTAATGAAAAAATAGTAAACTTAATAAAAATTTGATTACTAAATAATTAAAATTAAAAATCTTGTTAAAAATTGAACTATTCAATTGGAAATAAAAAAATTCATATATTTGATTGAAAAATTGTCTTTATTTATTAAAAAATTAATCTTCTTGTATGAAAGTTTTTCTTTTTATTTGAAAGTTCAAGTATTCCATTTAAACATTTATTATTTTAGTTGAAAATGCTTCTTTTTTTTGAAAATAAAACTAATTTTTGGTAGTTAAATTCTTGTTTTAAAAATTTATCTTTTTGGTTTTAAAATCATCATTTTGGTTGAAAATTTATCAGTTTGATTTGACAAAAATTATTTAACTAAAAATTTAACTGCTCCATTATTGTGTGGAAAATTAGTATTTTTGAGTTCAAAATTCAAGTTTTTGGTTAAGAATTCATGCATTTTGTTCAAAAATCGTCTTTTTGGTATAAAATTAATCTTTTTGGCTGAAAATTCAACTATCTGGTTAAAATTTCATCTACATTTTTGAAACCCCCAAAAAAGCCCAAAACTTTGGACTTTTTTATTGAAGGATTTCAAATCCTAAACTTTCAAATTTAACTGTTTTTCCAATTTACACGCTTTATGGTTTAGGACATTAATATTCGGTTATCCGAAACTTTGATTGCCTCATAAATAATAATTGTATTGTTTCATAAATCACAAAATCTATATTGAAGTTTTCGCTATTTGGGAAAGGTTAAAATAAAGGAACCTCGTTTGATAAAATTTTGCCTGTGATTTTATTTTCAAATAGCAATGACGTATTCTTTTGAAGAAAATGTTAATAAATAAAATTCCGTTGGCGACTGTAACTGTGAGGAAAAATGGTTCAGGATGGATGATGGTGTAAAGTTCTTTTTTTTACATGATTTTGTATCGTTTTTTATACTCCACGTGTTCCATGAAGGGTCACTTCAAATCCCTAGTAGACGTGAGCTGAAAAAAGAAAAAAATGAAAACATAAGATTTTCACTAAAGACAAAAGTACGTTCCAAAAATCTTGGGTATAATTTATACCTCAGAATATTAAAAAAAAGTGAATTATTGCAAAACAATTACAGATTTTTAGAACGTTATCAACAATCTATTGACATTTATAAATGCATTAATTTCAGGGCACCTAACAAAGAACATTGTATAATTTAGAAACGAAATCATGCGAAAGATTTCTTTTTATTTTCTAGCTGGAAATAAAATCTGATTACTTTTCATGCAGAATAACAGATATTGGATTTTTCACACTGTTTTAATATGGAGATTTTCATTAGAGTAGTATTTGGTAGTATAGCAAAGCGGCCAAGCACTTACCGACCGATGGTAATTATCTCATGTCGGTAATTCAGCATGAAACAGAAGTGTGATCGGTCGGTAACTGCTGCTGTAGCTGCTTTGCTATACTACTTATTAGTCATTATGAAAATGATTTATTAGGAGGATAAAGAACGCAAGCTTGGTTAATTACTCTCGTTTCCTCTCTTTTAGAGACACTGGGATCAGTTTTTATTTTGAGACTTTTTCACCACTTGGCTAGACTCCTTTCTTCTATAGAGGATCTGTAAACTGACCCTTTAGTTATTTTTTTGGTAATATATTTTCTAGCTTATTTTTTTACTAGTGAAATATTTTTTTAAATTTTTCACGGGACAAAAAAAACTGCAATCTTATTTACAATACTTTTTACCTCAGGGGAGAAAATACTGAAAACAATTAACCTAAATTCGGAAATATTTTTGAACGATTTTCTGAAATACTCGATTTTTTTTAGAAGAATGTCCCTTTTTTGCCTCTGTTTTAAAGAACTTTTCCTTTTTATCGTTTTTTCGTTATAAGCTAACTGAATTAATAGAACCCAATAAGAAAATTCTATTATATATGTTTGAAAGTTAATTTTTTTAAATTGAAAACTTTATTTATTGTATTTTTGTATTCGAGTTCATATTTTTTAATAACAAATTTTATTATTTCGTTGAAAATTAAACAATCGTCTGCAAAAATAATTTCTGGAACGAAACATTCAACTATAATATTTTTGTTTGAAAATTAATCATTTTTAGTTACAAATTTGACTTTTGCCTTGGCAATGTGTCTTTTTGAAAGAAAAATTAATATTTCTTTATCGAAATTTAATTTTTAAATTTTAAATGATTGATTAACTATATTTATTCAAACAACTTTTTTTAATCTTTAATAAAATTCTTTTTATTAATTGACAGTCGAACTGATTATGAAAAAATGCATTTTATTGCTTACACATATTTTAAAATGTTGTTAAAAATATGTTTTGAAAAGTAATTCTTTAAGTTGAAAACTTAAGTAATCAATTTTTGGTTAAAAATTGATCGTTTTTAGCTAAAAATTCAACTATTTTGTTGAAAATGCAACAGTTTGTTGTTGAATATCTTTTTTTCAATTCGACCATTTGGTAGACAATTCATATTTCTTCATCAGAATTTAATTTTTTTCATTTCAATTGATGTGGTTTCTATTTTTTAATTTTAATTAAATTTTTTGATTGTTTGATAGTTGAAATACTTTGTTAGAACTTAATTTTATTGGCTGAAAACTTAACTATTTTGTTTGAGGTTTAATTCGAAAAATAATTATTTGAATTTTATTTATTTCTCTGTATCAAAAAAAAAAAGATTTGGCGTGAAAATTGAGCTATCTGATTAAAAATGCAATTTGGTTGAGTTCTTTTTTTTTAATTCGAACATTTGGTTGAAAAAAAAATTTTTTTTTGGGGTAGAAAATACAACTATTTTGGTGAAAATGTAATATATTTCAATTTGGATTCTTAGATTCCTGAATATAAACCATTAGATAATTCTTTTAATATTAAATAAAAAATAAAATAATAAATCGTCTGAAAATCTTGATCAAACTTCAATCACGTTTCAATTTGGAAATTATGAAACCGAAATATTCCGAAAAATTAAAATTCCCCCAAAAAAGATTTGTTTCTGCAGAAATTAAAAAATGCCGCAATTGATTATTTTCCGGAATTTAAAAATTCGGGTTTTATAATTTTGTGAATTCACAATTTCGGGAATAAACATTTTCGGCAGCTTCAGTTTTTCAGGAATATTCGTTTTCCAGCAATTTCTGTTTCGGTACATTTTTTTCAGTATTTTTCTACATTCGGAATTTTCAAAACTCGATTAAATTGCGTAATGCAGAATATAGTTCCGTTGAAATAAAGCCCATCAAAGGTTGCAAATATTAAGAATTTTTATCTTGTTTTTGATAAAAAAATCTTCGCGGGAGCCGTTTTTGAAAAAAGATCCATTTTCAATTGAAAATATCGAAATATCCAGTTTTTATCGAAAACTAAGCGAGAAATGAAAAAACGTTTAAAGAGCACAATTTCTAATCTCATTTCGTTTTTGTGAAAAACTTGAATTTTTATTTTAAGAAAAAAATCCGCTTTTTACTCATTTTTCTCATATAAAAAATTAGAAAAGAAAAATATTATTCGAATTATCTCAAAATTTTTTTTCTTTTGGTAGGAATTTCTCCAAGGAATAATTTTGCTCTCGTAACCTTAAAGTGTGGCCGTAAAAGATTATCAATAATACAAATTTATAACATTTATTAATTTTTTACAGTTTTGAATGCCCCTTTATATATTTGTTAGTGTATTTAAATTTCTTGTACATTAAAAATGGATTTTTTTTTTCAAAAACGGCTGCGGTGAAGATTTTATTTTTTATCGAAAAATAGTTTTTAGACATGCCAGATACAAAATCAATCACAGTAACTGATTCTTTTGTATTTTTTAAGTTTTTGATTTTCAGTAGTTCTTTTTGCAATTAATAATCATTAAGGGAAATTAATTAATGGGGGGTACAGACTCGGAATTGTTTCATTCAAGGCAAGGGCGCAACAGTTATAATTTTCGAAAATTGGAAATTGATTATTAACATGGGGGATCGAACTCAAAATGAAAATTAATAGTCTGCTCACTTCAAAGGGGGGTGCGATTGTACCAAGGACTGCTACAGTGAACTCGTGGTACGGGCAGCGAGTAATAGTAGTATGTTTCTGGTTTGTCTGAAATGTCATAATCATTTCAAAAGAGTGTCTCGTCAAATCTTTAGCGTACCTTTAGCGTATCTTAAGCGTACCTTTTGCGTCAAAAAGCAACATTTAAAGCTTTTCTTTTACTCTTTATTAAGGTGGGCAAAAAAATCAAAATTGTTATTTTTATTTTCAGTAGCACTGAAAACTTTCTTTGTGGCATTGCGATCAAATTAATTTTTTTTATTTTCTTAACATTGGGCACATGTAAAATTTTCAAATTGTTTATTTTTTCTGTAAATAAAAATAAATTATAAAATATAATTGAATTTTATTTTTGAAAAAAATCCCTCTATTTCGCCCCGAAGGGAAACGAACCCAGATCTACCGATTGCCGGTCGGGTGCTCTTACCACTAAGCTACTGAAGAGATCTCTTAAATCTTAAAAACAAATTCTTGTCAAAATTTATGGAAGTAAATAATCTTAGATGACAAATGAGAAAAAAATATTTCATCGATGTTTAAAAAATTACGAAAAATGCAGTTTTATTAATTTGTACCTAAAGTTGCCATTGTTGAGTAAGAGACGTAAAAATAAATAATAATAAATAAAAACATAATAAAAAAATGGATCGGTAATTAACAGACAAAAATGATTGACACGTAAAAAATCGACGTGTTTCTTTATTGTATTAAAAATAGCATCCAAAAAATAAAAACATTTTTTTGCAACTTTTGGTCCGAATTAATAAACGTGCATATTTCGTCACTTTTGAAAAATTATATTTCGACGAAAAAAATTTTTCTAATTATTTCCTTCTAAGATTATTTACTTCCACAAACTTTACTAACAAAAATTAAAAAGAAAAGAATTTCTATATGCAAAAAATTAAAACATTGACAATTTTTAAGCGACTTGTATACTGTCGAGAAACTTTTTGAATTAAACAAAAAGTTCTTAATTCCACTAAGAAATTCTTCACTGCTATTACCAATAAATCTAATCATTCTGAGTTTTTTCGGCCTATTCTACTACACATAAACCTTGTTTAGGGGGAACCTCCCTACAGTGGATAATCATGAATTAAGAGCATAAATAAGAAAAAAATAATTCATTTTCATGTTTTATCACGTAAACTGTCTTTGCTATTATTTAAATTTAATCAATCATTGTACATACATCAGACTTTTTAATTATTTATTATTCACTATAGGAAAGTTTCCCCTATACTCCCCTATACATTTTTACACAAGAAATTCTTTGTCATCTAATACGTGTCATAAGAGCTTCTTAAACTTATTAAAATACAGAAAATTATTATCACTAAACATTTAGCTTTATTATAAATAATTTAAGTTAACAAATAGAAATTTTTCCTCTTTCTCTCAAGAAAAATTTAATCAAAATTGCATATGTATCAAAATAGGTTATTAGTCCTAAACTGCAGAATATTGTAAAAACACAACTTTTAGCTTTGTTTATAAATCATTTAAATAAACAAACTAAAAATTTTATTTTTTTCCTGGAAAAAATTTATTGTCACCTAAATATGTATAGAATTAAATTTACAGTGACAATAAACTCATCAAAATTATTCAACTTTGAAATAGTTGTTTGTTATAAATTATTCAAGTTAACAAATAGAAATTTTGTATCCTTTTTCCATATGAAAAATATTCTCCATTTAATATATATCAAAATAGCTTACAAAATTTATTAGAATGCAGAAAATTCTGGATTAGAGTAAGTCTGATAAGCTATTTGCCAGACTGTTAACAAATTTCCTATTCTTCAGTTTAAATAATTGTTAGAGAAACTTACTGTAAAGTTTTATAATTTTTATAAACTTTCGTCATTCTGAGAAGGTATTTTAATGAAAATGAGATGAAGAATAATTTTTTCAAAGAAAAATAGATGAAGACTTTCGATTTGTTTATTTAAATTGTTTATAACAATGCCAATAATTCCGTGTCAATAATATTTTTTAAAGAAAAGAGGATGAAAATTTTCTATTTATTAACCTCAATTATTTGTGACAAAGCTTAATGTAAAGTGTCGATAATTTTCTAGATTTTGGTATGTTTTTTAAATTCTTTTGATATAAATATAAAATTAAAAATAACTTTTTCCGTTAGAAAATCATAATAATAATTTATTTGTTTATAAAATTTGTTTATAACGCTAAAATTTTGGAATAATAAATTCCAATTTTTCACCACGATAAATTCTTTAATCTTAAATTATCATTTGATACATTACTATTATTTTTAAATTTTCAAATTCTTTTAATTTCAGCAAGAAAATCTAACAACTTCAATAAAAACATGAAAATTTGAACAATAACATTCTTCAAATCTCAAAAACTTAAAGAATCTGAAAATAATTTTTTTTATCTAATTTTTTAGCATAAAAAGCTTAAATTTTTAAAGTTTAGCGATTAGAATTGTAAATCTTTTTAATTTTAATGAAGATTTCAGCAATTTCTAGAAAATGTTTAATTTTAAATTTAAAGATTTCAATATTGAATAATTTGAAAAATTTTCGATTCAAACAAAACGAAATTTCTTTTGAGGTCCCTGGGTTCAAAAAAGTCTTGTAGTTTAAAAAAATATAACCTTCAATAACAGATTATTAATTTTAAGTATTGATAAGTCTAAAAAAGGTGAAATCCCGGATTTTGTGTAAAAAATTAACTTTGAATTTAACTCAAGTTATTTCGATAAAAATAAATTTTTTACAAGCCACTGCAAAACTGAATATACAATCGAAGAGTAATACAAATTTTCAAGTTTTTATTTCAAGCAATAAACTTCTAGTTGAAAAAAAATTAAGGTTGAGCGAATACAAATTTTTTTAGTCAGAGGAAACCTGCCTACATTGGATAATCATAATTTAAAAATACTAATAATTCAAAATAATTAATTCGATTTATTTAACAGTTAAGACACTGTATGCGTTTACAAATAAAAATTTATTATGTTTATTTTATTTATTCTCTTAAAAAATGATTATCCACTTTAGGGAGGTTTCCTCTAGTTTCAAGTCTGTGAAATATTTTTAATTTTCGAATTTTCGACAAATAATTTAGCTCAGGAATGAAATAGAAAAATTTAAATCAGCGCAAACAGAAACTAATGATTTATTGTCTAGATACTAATAAATTATTAATAATTTCTTGCCACACGTTTTAATTGTGGAATCAGACATTTCACAGGAAAAAAATCTTATCAGCTGCTAAGGGTGCCAGTTTGCTAAAATCTAAAATAAAAAAATAAAAGGATTCATACAATGCTAATTAAGCGGCATAACCAAAATAAGGGCAAGATTCCACTGGGAGTCTTAAGAATTGTGAAAAAGTGCTCACGTCTTTATTTAAACAAAGTAGCAAGCCAAAGGCCCTCCAGGTCTGGAAAAAAAGTTATGAAATGTCACGTTCGAAGTAAACTAGAACGCTATTGAGCTCTGACCTTCTAGATTTTTTTTAGGTAATTGCTACTTTTGGTAGCTTTTATAGCAAATTGAAATTCCAGCTATTTATTCTGGATTTTGGAGGTAACACAATTTTCTACTGTACCAGTCTTCAACTTAAAAACTGATTGGTTCATCTTGTACTTCAGCGGATGTAATTTTCTGAGTTTTTAAATATTCGAATTCGATTTTACGGGTAAAAAACGGAGCTATGAATAATTTTGAGATATTTTAATTTCTTAAATAATAAAACAAGTGTATTCTTTTGGTGTAAAAATGAGCTCTGAATTTTTTTAGAATCAAAAAATATATTTATGAGTTTTGCAGGCCTTTTTTGTCAAAAAATTCTTGTTTTTCAAATTACGGTGTTAAAAGATTATTTTATCTCACAGATCCATTCAAAATAATGTGTACAAATCAAATTAACAAAAAAATTGACAAAATAATTGACTAAAAGTAATACAATGCATGCTAACAAATACAAAAACAATAAAAAAGCATTTTTTTTAAATAAGCCTGTGAGGCCCTTCATGATTTTTTAAATAATTATTTTAAAAATCTGGGTTTTGTATTTTACTCAAAGTAATACAGTCCATGTGTGCTAATGTTGAATAATAAATGAACAGTAGCATTAAAAATGAAAAATAAACATTTAAAAAAAAACGCCTGCGGGTCCTCTGAATATATTAAAAAAATTCTATAAAAAAAGCTTGGGTATTTATTTTACTAAAAGTAAAACAGTCCAGATACGGAAAAATAGAATAATACTTTAAACAGTGGCAATCAAAATAGAATAAAATAAACATATTTTTGAAAAAACAGGCGTACGAAAAAAACCATTTTTTTATTATTTAAAAAATATGGTTGATAGAGTTCAATAAAAGTAATATCCGCTGAGTATCACAAAATTAAATAATTTATTAACAGCTGCAATTAAAATAAAATAAGTTTTTTTTGTACCAAAAATGGTTTTTTGTGACCCCTAACTGTATTTTTTAATTTAAAAAAAAAACTCAGGGCCGATTTTGATAAAAAATTTACAATATTTAGGCCTTTTAAAAAAGGCCATTTGTCGGATCACCCTAATATAACCATTTTGAAAAATTTTATGACCATTATTTTATTTTGTACAAGTCTTTAATTTTAATTTTTTGTTTTTGAAAGTGGTAAAATTTCATTCCGATGAAGCACGGGACGCCAATTTTCGGCAAGATTTTTCTTTGAATTATAAACGAAAAATAAAAATAGAAAATATTATTTAAAAATCTAATTCAAGCAAGCCATTTGGTCAAAAATAAATTCAGTCTTTTCCAACAGTACACGTCAGAAATTGTAGCGAAGATATTTTTTGAAAAAAAAAATAGATCCAGTGTAATTTTGAAGTCCTGAATTCTGGATGCTCTGCAAAAAGATTCTGTATGCAGAAGAGCGGTATATGCCTTTATAAAAATATTTTGTATTCCATAAATAATTTATAATTCAAAGGGACTGAAGTTCAAAGACCCTAGAAATGATTCTAATTATCTCAAATTAATTTTACTACAATGAATATTTTTATGTAATATTTTTATATTTAAATTCAACATTCTTGTATATTTGCAAAGTCTGTCCCTTTGGTTTATAATTATCTTAAAAGAAAAACAATTTCTTGTATTATTTGTCTGTCCACGTGTTCCTATTTCACGTTAAAAAATAATATTTACTTGAGAGTTTTTACTACAGAATATATTTTTACTATATTATAAACATTTTTTAAATAGAAAATTTATAAATAATAATATGGGCGAATTAATTTCAAATCGAACAGGCCGTACTTTTTTTAAGGAATTCTAGGCAACAGGTATTTTATCTAAAATTTGAAGAAAAAAAAATTATTTGAAATTTTACAGCTACTGACGCAGTTTATCACAAATTTTGTAAGATTTCTCTTTATAATGTTTCAGTATCTGAACCAATTTAAATTTTCATTTATATTTGAAATTTTTTTGAGTCTGATAGATCTCTTCGTTCTCCTTTGAAACCCGCCGAAAAAATAATAAAAATTACAAAAATGGCAATAATAAAAAATAATTATTCAACAATATTTTTTGTAATAAAATTTTTGCTTACTAAGCCACCATTTATTAAAATGTAACTATTTTTTAAAAATTTGTAAGAAGTGATTGTAAGAAGAAATCAAATTGCAAAACAGATTCATAAAATAAATGTTTTTTGTAAGTTTTCAAATTTTGGCATTAAAAATCATGTTTTGATTTGAAATTTCATCATCATTAATATTATTTTAATTCCGGCAATTGTAGAAATTTTCAAGAATTAATAACTATTTAAACCATTATTATGGACAAATTCTAAATTTGGCTATTTCTTTGGGAATTTGCCAACAAATGGGGCCAATTTGAAAATTATCATGGAAAAAAATAATCGGCATGATATTCTTAGTTGATTTTGTAACAAAACTTGAGCGGATTGGGAAAAAATTCAATCTCTACATTTTTTATAAAATTTGTTTGACTGATGACTAATTGTTGTTAATTTTGAAACTATTATAGAAAAGATTTATCCAAAAAATATTATTAGTCGATTCCGTAATCAAAAAGTAGGCTTATTCGTTGAAAAGTAGCCAATCTCTGAATTCGTATAGGAAAATTGTATAAATAATTAATCATTCTGGTGAATTTGGAAATTACCATAGAAAAAATTCACCTGAAAGATGTTCTTAGTTGACTTTGTAACAAAATTAAGCGGTTTTTTTTTTAAATAGCCTAACTCCTGATTGGTTTCTAATAATTGTTTAAATATTCTGTACAAAATTAGAAATAATTGTAGAAAAATATCAAAATTTTGAATTTTGTTTATAAAAATGGTTTAAACAATTTTCAAATAGTATCTATTTTCGATAAATTGCAATGAAACATTCGCTTTTATCACATTTTATTAAACACTCAGGATTTGAATGAGCTCAACATTGCCAATCCTGAAAAATAACTGTTGTTAATTAATTTGTTTATCACGTAACAAATCTTTTTTTATTATTCTCACTCACTGGAATTTATTTTAGATAATTTTAGTATAGATATAAGAACTTGTTTGATCAATATAAAAATCTTTTAAAAAAATAATACTTTTAAAAAGTTTAAAATTGTCGATTTTGTTGTAAAATAAAAAAGAATTCAATTTTTCATCAGAAATCAAATCGCACAGATCTTTTTAACATTTAAAAATCTCTAAAAATTACTTTTCCACAGAAAGTTGTTCTGTCATAATGTGAGCCTATCCGTTTTGAAATTAATTCGCCCTAATATATTGTTAAAATCCGTTTTTTAAATTAATAGCAGCATTAATTGCGAAGAAAATTAATATTAACAGATTGCTGAGAGTGATTAGATTTGCTGAAAAGAAGAAATAAAGAATGAAAAAGCATGACATAAATTAGACATTAATTTCTGATGTTAAATTTTTGGTGATTTCTAGTCCAATAATTGTTCGAATAAACGAGAAAAAATCTTCCTCGACCCGGATTTGAACCCGGGAACGCCACTATGAATGAGCGTTAACCAATTATACCATCCGGGACATAGTAGATCATTCCTTGTTTCTCCTATTTTCACAGAACTACGGCGGTCTGCTTCTTTATCCCCTGTGAAACTTTAGTGATAATTTTAATCTCAAAAAATTCACTAAATCTCAAAATAAATAAATCGCTAAAATTTCAAAGGTTACAAAGATTCAGACCCGCGTAATTCGGTGTAAATAAGATAAAGAAGAAATGATTGCCCAAAAACATCGTTTACGCTCATGCATAGTAGCGTTCCCGGGTTCAAATCCGGGCCGGGGTAGATTTTTTTCGTTAGTCCAAAACATTATTTGACCAGTAATCGACAAAACTGTATAATCAGAACTGAATTAATTGCCTTGACCTACAAAAAATTCTTCATTAATTTTTATTTAGATTTTGATTAAGAAAGGTGTTAGTGTGTGAAATGTGAAGTGTTTCGAAATTTTAAATTGTCGAGAAGATTATTTTGTTGATAAACATACCAAAAGACCTCAGCGGATGTCGGCTCCAGAGGTAGTTCCGCTTGACGGGACTAAGGTAGCTGTCCCTTAGAAAGAAGGGGGTGCTCGATTGGGCATATCTCGGAATATAAGGGGCGTAACTTGGGTACCACCAAGGATCCCTATTGAAGGCAGTAATGGGTGCATATGGTGATGGTTCCAGAAGATCAAATAGGGGTTTCTTCCTCAACAATGAAGGGAACGATGGAAAGATATCATCTAGTAGATTTCCTGGTTGATAAAATAAATAAATAAATAATTATCATTATCGTTATATATATTATCATTATGCAATACATCTAGGGTACCCAGGCGCCCATCTCCATTTTTCAAATAAATTAAATAATTATGCAATTAAAATTGTTTCGTTTATTATTAAGTATTAATAATCAATATTAATAATTATACTGAGAAGTAAATTATTTTTGTCTAAAAAAAGAATGCCCTAAATAAATTCTGAATACATTTATTGCTTATAATTGATTCTCATATTGATGTTCTGGAGATCCCAAACAAAAATTTCATTTTTAGTTTTTTTTAATGGCGCAATGTTGTATTTTGAAAATTAAATAAACAAATGATTTTTTTAAAAGAAAACCCATGGAAAACATAATTTTAAAAAATTGAAGGTTTTACCTTTGTAGGTTTAATAATTTAATTTGCCGAAAATTAGATTTTTAAAGTAAAAATGACCATCAAAACGATTCTCAATAACAACAGCGTTTTTAACGGAAACTTACATTTTTGAACAAAAATCATTAGATTTTAAAAATTCTTATTTTTTTGGGTTAGTTAGCGTTTTACACAAAAAGTTGGTATTTTATAACAAAAATAATTATATTTCTAACATATTTTTTCCTTTTTGACCTATTTCAGGTTATATTCACGCGTTTCCTAGGAAATTGGTTACTTTAAACAAAAATTAACATAATGCATGAAAATTAGCTTTCAAAGAAGATTCCATTTTTAAACAATTTTAGGCTAGGTTTGCGTCTTACAAAAGAACTCGTTTTTTAAAGTAAAAAGTTCATTATACTCTAAAGAATATTTATCATTTTTGTACTAACGACTTAGCGGAAATATCGATGATACAGATTTCAGCAAAATAACATTTTTTTTAAATTTTAAGTTCATGTTAAAATTGTTCACGAGAAATCGGTTATTCTTAACATACAAAATTAAATTGAAAAGAATATTTACAATTTGGAACGATTTTAGTTTTTTATTTTGTTTTGTTATGCGAGTGTTTTTCATTGAAAATTTGTATTTTTCATTTAAAAAATCGTATCATTTTTCAAATTATCATATATTATTTTTCAGACAATCATTCAGTCATTTAATTTACAATTTTTGGTTTTTTTCGCGTTTTATTCTAGGAATAGGATCTTTGAACAAAAAATCATTAGATTTCAAAGAAGATACAATATTTTTAGGATCAATTTTAGGTTATTTTAACGTTTTTTTACCAGTTATCCGTAATTTCGAAAGAAAATATGTTTAAAAGAAGATCTACAATTTTAAACAATTGTTATGTTATGCTTGTATTGCGTTTACAAATGCTATTTTTAATTAAAAAATTATTAGATTTTAAAGAATATTTACAATATTTGTAAAATAATAGGGTAGGTTAGCTTTTTCCACTGGAAATCGGTTATTTTGAATAAAAATAATTTTATTTAAAAATTTCTTAAAATTTTTAACAACTTTAGGTTTTTCGACGGAAATTAGTATTTTTTAACAAAAGTTTAACGGCTTGATTTTCTATACATTCTAAAAAAAGACATTTTTTATAGATACTGTGAAATATGACAAATGTTGTGATATTATTTATTGTATATTTTAATTGTAAAATTGCGGGTGACAAAAAAAAAAGAATGTTCGCGTGCGCATTCTGACAAATATTTGTTTTGAATCACAGAAATTGTTTCATTGACATAATTTTGCATATTATATAAAAAATAACTTTAAAATAAAAAAAAATAATTTTAAATTGAAGGAAAATTTAAATCAGAACAAAACCCCAATTCCTTGACTCAAAGAAATGTCTTTGAGTAAAAATATTTTTCTTTGAATCCAAGAAACTTTCTTTGCTAATGAATATTTTTCTTCGATTCATACAAATTTTATTTGAATCTAAGGATTTTTTTTCTAAATATATTTATTTTTCAATAAAATTAAAAGAAAAAATATATTTTTGGTTTATATCTTGACACTATTTGCAGGGTTTCTTTCAAAAGCTTGTTAGCCTTATTTAAAACAATTTTTTGGGCTGTATTTTAATTAATAAATTATGTTTTTTTTTTTAAATTCTTACCGTGAATGTCAAAAAGCCTTTTTGGTGAAAGCAAGCTCGGCGTGTGACGAGCGAGAAGAGGCGACTTGCTGGGGTAAAGTTTGTCGATATCAGCCAGACGGTTTAGATGATCTTTCCACGCCTTGTCTGCGTCGTAGGGCTGCGCTGTTTTTCGTACAATTCAAAAGAATTTTATAAATTTCCTCCTACGTTATTCAGAGAAAATTTGAAAAATTGTCTCGAAGTCTTCGATTTGGTACAGAAATTATTTTCGAGAAATATCTGCTTTACTTTTGCAGAGGACTTTTTCAGTTTAGCTCTGAAGGATAAAAAGTAGGATATAATTCAAAAGAATTTTCCTCGTACGTTATTTAGAGAACATTTCAAAAAATGTGTGGAGGTCTTCGATTTGGTATAGAAATTATTTTTGAGAAATATCTACTGTACTTTTGCAGAGGATTTTTTCAGTTCAGCAATGTAGGATAGAAAATGAGATACAATTTAGCAGAATTTGATAAATTTCCTCAAACGTTATTTAGAGAAAATTTAAAAAATTGTTTTGAGGTCTTCGATTTAGTACACCAATTGTTCTTGAGGAGTATCTACTTTACTTTTACAATGAATTTTTGTATTTAAGCTCTGTAGGATAATAAGTAGGATGCAATTCAAAAGAATTTTCGCAATTTTTCAAAACTTTTCTATAAGTCTTCGTTTTGGTACAGAAGTATCTACTTTTGCAGAGGAGTTTTTTAGTTCAGCTCTTTAGGATATAAAATTCTATGCAACTGGAAAGACAATTGTCAAAAATGTTCTCGAAGTCTTCGATTTGTTACAGAAATTATTTTCGAGAAGTATCTACTTTACTTTTGCAGAATAGTTTTTTAGTTTAGCTCTGTAGGAAAGAAAGTAAGATACAATGCAGAAGAATTTGATAAATTTCCTCGTACATTATTTAGAGAAAGTTTTAAAAATTGTCTCGAGGTCTTCGATTTGGTACAGAAATTGTTTTGTAGAAATATCTACTGTACTTTTGCAGACGATTTTTTCAGTTCAGCTCTCTAGGATAGAAAGTTGGATACAATTTAAAAGAATTTTCTGAATTTTCCAAAAATTGTCTCGAAATCTTCGATGTGGTACAAAATTACTTTCGAGAATTATCTACTTTACTTTTACAAAGGAATTTTTTTAGTTGAGCTCTGTAGGATAGAAAGTAAGATACAATTGAAAAGAATTTGATAAATTTCTTAATACGTTATTGAGTGAAAATTTTAAAAATTGTCCCGGGGTCTTCAATTTGGTAACGAAAATTGTTTTCGAGAAATATCTACATTAATTTTGCAGAGGATGTTTTCAGTTCAGCTCTGTGGAAAAAAAGTAATATATGATTTACAAGAATTTGATCAATTTCCTCATACGTTATTCAGATAAGTTTTCAAAAATTGTATCGAAGTCTTCGATTTGGTACTGAACTGAAACTGAAATTTTAACATAAATTAATATTTATTTTCTCATAAGGGACAATGCTCGAGCACGACACAAAAGTGTTGACAGGGTAATCTGGAGAATATTCAGAATTTCCCGCATTTGCTAAAGCAGTACAAATGCGCAGCTTTTTGGAATTTGAAAGCATCAATTAAATTTTGAAAAAGGTATTTACATAATTTTTCGTGCAACACACAGGCATGCGATCGTGTAAAAGATTTTGGGAAAAATTGACGATCATTAAGACAGAAAAAGTCATTTCCTGTTCCCAAAAATTAATTAAATAATTCACAGTCAAAGATAATTTTAAATTCGTGCTCAGTTTTATAATTTACTTCTAAAACAACTCGAACCGTCGTAAAGAAATTTTTTATCAATCATACGATTCCGTTTGCGTCACGGTTTTTTATTTTTAAATAACAAAAGCCGTGCAATTGTCTCATTCCCGCCATTGAATAATAAATTTCGGTCGGCTGTATTCTACAAGATATACGTCATCGAACTAAATACAATTAAACTTGCATACAAAAATGAAACATGAGTAGAAAAATATACTGACCTGTGAAAAAATGCGTCCAGTAAAAAATCGCCCCCTCCCCGTTTTATTTTATGGGCGATCCGCACGATGTTCAGCAAAAAAGTTCCGATTGTCTTTCCAAAAAACATTTTTCCCAAAAAAAAAACCGAAAAAGGAAAACGATGGTGTGTTTCGGTTTCGTGTTAAATGTAATGTAACTCTGGTGTTGGCACCCAACGTTATCCATGTTGTTATACACCTGGTTACCCGGGTGCCTCTTTCCTTTTTAAATTTTTTAAATAATAAGGCAATTAAATTCGTTTTCTTTTTTTGGGGCCTTTGGCACTCTCTTTTGAAATTTGTTTATTGGAATAAGCGACAAGGAAACAATTTAAATTGCATAATTAATTAAAAAATTAAAAAACGGAAGGAGGTACCCGGGTATGTAACAACGTGGAAAAAAGTGGGGTTGTACACAAGGGTTAAGGGGATTGCAATGACCCGGGTTTTCGCCACATAAGGCAATTTTACTCGAAGTAGCATAGCAATTTTTTCGAAAAATTTTCTTCTTTTTTTGTAATTGAAAATCGAGCTTTCTTTTCAGCCTATAAAATAAAACGCGCCAAAACAGAACTATATGCCGGAAGCAACGCCTTCGTCTTGAACTAGACCGGGCGACTGCAACCCGGCATACAGTGTTAGCTAGCGCTTTGAATTTTCTAGGCGCAAAAAGATTCTCAATTTTCAATTACGAAAAAAAAAACAACAAAAACATTTTTCGAAAAAATCATTTTCCTCCCTTCAGTAAAATTGCTTTCGGATTATGCGGTTAAAATGTTACCTTAAACAATGCATCCTTGTGGACGTATTATGTATGTAACGAAAACTCAAGTCATTCTAATCCCCTTAAGGTAGGGAACGTTTGGAGCCAAACATAATTTTCTACACGTGGGAGCGGGTACATTTTTCTCAATTATTATAAAATATTCGTTTAAAAACGGGGAAAAAATTACATTTGGTACAAAGGAGGGTTTTAAGGATGGGTCGTATTAAAAGAAAACAGACATGCCATCTCCTGAAAAAGGCAGAAATTTCTTGACCACGTTTCTGTTTTGTATTTCGAATTCGATTGAAAACGCCTTTAGCCTTGTTAGTAGTGCATCTGCCCTGCTATTAATTATTCAAAATATAAGCCGCTTTAATATTATTTTATAATATTTGATTTTTCCCCGTGTCAACCACGCTTCGTGCTCGAACTTCCATTTACCTGTACAACTCGACTTTTTGGTCTAGAAGCAGGCAAACAAATTAATACTTTTGAAATCTCGCTAGAAAAGGTACTTGCAAGCTCTCAATAAGGTGGGTTGAAAAAAAATTATGGAAATCGAAATCGGAATTATGTGGAAAAGTAGTGAATGAGGACCCTTCAACGCCTTCAACTTGCACGTTAGCAACTTTTGTTTTTGAAAAAATTCTTATTTACTTCATTCACTACTTTTCCACATAGATCCAATTTTGATTTCCATTATTCTCTTTTTTCTACCCAACGTGGCTCTCATCCCCGAAATCATTTTTGTTTTAGATAAAAATAATAAAAAATACTTTTCAAAATATTTCTAAATCTTAACCCGAAAACCCGAAACGCGAAACTCGAAGTAAAATTTCTAGCTTTTTCAAGTTTGGTGGCGATGCGAGGTGGACTTTTTTGTATCGACCTAAAGTCAGTTTTTATATTTACTCAAAGATCCTCCTGCACTCTTTTTCGCCGTATGTACAAATCGCGAACTGTTGAAAATGTCTGCAGTTTTCCAAAAATTATCCTAAATTACGACACAAATAACAATAGTTGTAATTTTTCAATTGAGATAAATAAACCAAATTCATAAAATTCTTGCAGGCATTTCCAACAGTGCTTTCTAATTTCCGTTGATTATTTTACAATTTCACGACTGGTACATACGTTTGAAATTGTCGATCTCGTTCGTGCGTTCGATTATACTTAATTAAATTATCAGATAATTATATAGCAATTAAATAAATCCTCTCGGCTCTTAATAATCTTAATCCTAATTCAGAAGTGTATTCGCACGCATGGATGTGACCTGTATACGTTTGTGATTCAGTGTATGAGTGTGGAAAATGGATTTAAACTCAACCTCAATTTTCAATTTTCAGAGAACGACAATGACCAAACTGGGGAGGAAATCGACCGCGAAGAAATTGAAGCTTAAAGGAAAAAATAGAATATCATAAGATTTATTTCAATTCCCATTTTTATCTTGCAACAATTAAAACTCTGGATCTGGTGGCAGTGATTTTTAACGTCTCATCAGTTGTACAGCGATAACGTCTTTATTGAAAAAGAGTTCCTCAGGGGACCAGGGAAAACGGAGTCGGCCATGGTGACACACGCATGGAAAAAAACCTTTTTTTATATCTAGAAACAGAAAATGAGACCTGATTTATGGCCGGACACGGTCTTGTCTTATCTCCGAATCAGTAATTCAATTAGGGAAACAAAATGGTGAACATCTTTATTAAAATTACTTTTTCTGATTCGAAAAATTTAGTCTCAGATACATCCGATATTTTTACAATTTCTTTCCTTGATCCAACCCTTTTGGTAAAATTAGAGCCCGCAGAAAAAAACTGGGTATAAGAAACGTTACAGGCGAGTTAAAGATTCTGCGCCAGACTGCGTTATAATCCAACGTAAACTTCGTTACACTCTAGCTTGATCTCGGTTTTAGTCTAGTGTAGATAAGCTGAACTCCGGTTTAGTCTACGTAGACTCCGTTGTAGTCTAGCGTAGTTCAGCTGAACTCCGTTAGAGTCTATTGTATTTCAGTTGAACTCAACTGTAGTCTAGCGTGAACTCCATTGTAGTCTAGCGTAGAGAAGCTGAACTCCATTGGAGTTTAGCGCAGTCGAGCGGAACTCCGTTAGAGTCTAGCGTAGCCCAGATGAACTCCGTTGTAGTCTAGCGTGACCTCCGTTGTAGTTTAGCGTAGTCCAGCTGATCTTCGCTAGATTTTAGCGAGTCCATGCTGAAAGTTCGTCCGTTTCACGTTCCTTACACGCAGTTTTTTGTATCTACCTTTGAGAGATCATCGCATTATGTTTTTTAAATTTAATTTTTCATGTATACAATAGCCTCTTTGGGCGTCATGAGAATATGTGGAAAGGGTGGAACAGTTTGGTCGGTGTAACGTCGAATGATTCGACATCGAGAAACGGAGCCGGTAATTTGTTTTCTCTCCCACTTTCGCGAAATTTGTTGTCTCTTGAGTTCGCTCAAGTCCATCATGCGATAAATTTGGGTCCATTTGGAAGAAATAGCTCCTGGAAAAAATCAAAATCAGAGGCGTGCTTGACGTGAATGATTTTGAGACGATGGAAGATGACTAACTCCTCTGATAGAAAATGATTCTCTGAAAACTGGCATTCCGATGAGAGACAATTGGGAACGAAGAAATGATGAGGAAAACAACGCTGAGTCCTAAAAATCTAGAGACGACACGATGAATGAATGGCTCTTTTGGGAAAAAGAGTTATTCACCAGCAGACTTGAAAAGAGTCGGGGAAGTGGGAATTTCCCGGAGATTCTTTTTCAGGATAAAAATTATCCAGAGGAAAATCCGCTGGGAAATATTAAGTCAATTATAAGTTCGAAAATTGATAAATTGATGAGAAATGTATTATGTATACATGCACACAATCATGCGTGCGTGTGTACGGGTAACGATTCACAGATACAAACATTACATGAAATTAGTATCGTTACACATGTCTTACGTGAATTGTTTTTATAGACTAGATTAAACGTAATAATGAGTCACTATATTTTAATTACTGATCGTTCCACGCCTAAAACATTGAATTTCAATCTCACGTGAACTTTCTTTTCAAACTTATCCAAATATTTTCTTTTTATCTAGAATTTCTCGTTTACGTGGGATTGAAATGGAGGTATCGGGATTCGGATCAGGAAGTAAGACGTTGTCATCGTTCGTCTTCGGAATAGTGCCTCTATCTTCTGACTTAAATTGAATTAGGAAATTTCTAAAATTTAAGTTGGATTTTGGCTAAGATATCGATGTAAGTCGTTGGCCTGCCGATTTACACCAAGACCTTAATTCGATTGAAATTTAAATTTCCAGAGGACCTTTTTTTGACTAAATTTAATAAGTAAGGTAACGAAAATATAACACAGCTAAAAATACGAGTCGGCTGGAAATTTTAATTTAAATTTGGTGATTTAAAAGTGAGAAGATAGAAGAACCGGAAGTTACAAATGAAAACTTAGTATCTACAGGAGATTCAGTGTGAGCGACGATTATTGATGGTAATTTAATTTTAAAATCGATATTGATTCGCGTCTGTTTGCTTGCATAATTTGACACTTTGATTCGTTAATCGTCGATGAGCTTCGTGCGTAGTTTCGAGCTTTCAACACTGTTCTGTTTTCGAGGGTTTTAGTGGTACGTACCGGGGACGAAGCGTTCTACTGGTTTGTACTGATGCGGGTATATCTGTCTCGGCGAGTAACCATAGATCTCACGATGTACGGGCAGGTACCTGCAAAATATAACAAATGCAATTTTAATCAAGTTTTTATTTTACTGGAACGTAGCGCGCGCTTTGCGTCAGCTGTAGAGCTGTAACGGTACGACGCCATTTACCGACTGAACAAGGATCTGTTCCATGCTGAGTTACCGACCGATAGTAAGACTGCATTACCGACCAATAGTAATTACCTGATGTCGGTAGTTCAGCATAGAACAGAACCTTGCTTGCTCAGTAAGTGGCGTCGAACTGCTGCAGTTATACTACTTCAGCCCACCAATTAGCCTTTCTTTAGAGAAAGAACTGTATCCTTTTTCCAGTTCTAGAACGTTATATGATTTACAGAAGTTTCTCTAATCACAGCGAAAAAATTTCATTGAATTCAGTATGAATTTAATAGAAAATCTTGCATACAGTTATTTAAAATGAGCAGAGTAGTTTTTTGATTCACAAAATTGTTATTCGCATTTTTATTCTCTATAGTATTTTCGGAAGAATTAAATTTCACGATTTGAATTTGATCGAAAATTTTCAAAGGGTTTCATTCACGATATTTTGAAAGTGGGAATTTGTAAAAAATTTATAATAAAATTTATAATTTTCAAAAATAGAAATTGGTCTATTTCATAAACGACTTAGGGAATTATTTTAATTTTATTTTAAAAACTATCGTAAAAAAATCCCATTGGCAAAAACCTTTCATTTAAAGCGGTTCAGCTCCACTGTGGGTCGTGTGTTTTCTTATATTTTGATATTGAAGTATAATTGTACTAATTAGGATTTAGAATCATTTTTGTATATTTAAAAAAATGTTATTTTATTTTATTATATTTCGAGATGAATATTAGAAACCTTATGAATAAAAAACGAAAATTTTTAAAAATGTTGCAAAAAATAATAAACTTTCAATTAATATTGCAGCAATAAACTAAAAACAAGAAAAAAGTTGTATAGTAAGATAGACTCCTTTTTAAAACCAAAAACAATTGAAATAACTGAAAGGTTTAAATAAGAAATCAAAGAAATAACAAAAAATAATTATTAGGGAAAAATCTCGGTTTGCGCGTTCTTTAAGATTATGTAAATAAACAAATATTTTTAATAATTTAGAGATTAAAAAATAACTATATGAATTACGAAAAAAGTTCAAAAAAATAAAAAATGGAAATTTTCCGGTTCTTATGCTATTCACAATTATACAAATAGAAAAATATTTTTCTAAAGTCTCTTGGATCAAAGACAAAAAAAACTATATAACTAAAAAAGATGGAAAAACCTTATAATAAGTAATGCGGAAAACTTCAAAATTTTAGCGATCCCTTTTTAGAAGCGCAATTATTATTTTTTAATTCAAAAATATTTAATCATGCAAAAATAATCAAAACAATAAATTTACAAGCAAAATTTTGCCGGATTTGAACATTTTAAATACACTGAAAAATGGCATCGCCGAAATTAAGAAGATTTCCATATGATTATTTAAAAACGTTTACAATAAAAGAAATTAGTTAGCAATTTTGTTTATATTTTTAGTCTTTTATTTAAGAGATTGAAAAAAAATTATGTATATAATTGTGAATAACGCCAAAACCGGGAGTTTTTGCACATTTTTAAATTGAAATTATAAGGATTGCGAACAAAATTTCTAATTGAAACAAAATTGTAAAAAATCATATTGAAAATAAATAATAAGAATGTTCTCACGCAGTGGGAAGATTAAAAAAATAATGCTATAATAAAAAATGTTTAAAAAAAGCTGCAAGAAAAGATTAAATTTTTTTTGCATATATGCTTAAATTTCCAAAACGGTGGAAAATCTTTAAATGTTGCACAAGAACTTTTCGTTAATCTTCTAAAAAATTATATCTTGTTTTGTAAACTTTCTTCGCATCTTGTGGATTTAAAAAAAATAAATGAATAAAAATTTGGATTGTTCAACTTATTAACGAATTTCGTAAGACTGTAACAACGTTCATTAGAATTGAAAAAGAAAAAAAAAGTTTTCAACCAAATTTTGTAAAGCTTGGACCAAAATTGTCTTCTTTTTCACTTATCACTCGGAATAATATTTTTCTTAAATTAAAGAGATCGTTTTTTTTAAATAATTATTTTTATTTAATCAAAAATAATTTTAAAATAAAGAAAAACATTTTAAAGTAAGCAACAATTTTTGTTGGAATTTTAAAATTAATTTTTTTTATGAGGAAAATGTGATAATCTGAATAGAGTGTTTCAGATTAAACCATAAAAAAACAAATTCTTCGTACCAAACAAATTTCTTTTATTAAAAGTAAATCAATATCATTCTTGGATTCAAAGAAGTTTTCTGTGAATCAAAGAACTTCCTGAATGTACTGATTTTCTTATTTACTTTTTATTTTCTTACTTTTTTATAGCAACTAAGCAAGCCTAAATCTATTAATTCATTCATTTAGTTAAGATAATTAAAAAAATAATAATTTAAATAAATTTTCACCTGTATCCAGGAACGTTGATGCGGTCAGAAGCGTGGGTGGGATCGTCGTAAATTGATTTTCCGAACGGCCACGAAGAGGAATGCAGCTCAGGGTAATCGGAACGGAAAATGCCGCGAGGCCTGTGAGTGTGCTCTGGAGCTCTCATGTCGTCTGTGCCTAAAAATTTATATTTATTTCTTAATTAACTTTACTAAAATATAAAAAAATCCTAATTATCTAATAGTATTCTGAAGTTCGCAAGTTCAAATTTACAACATATGAGCAATTTGAACATAGGGTGGCCCAAAAATGCATTAAAAATTTAAAAAAAATTATATTTAGAGGTTCCGCAAACCCCATGAAGTTTAACGTGCATTTCCCATAGGATAAAAGAGGTATTAGTCAATTTTTTTCCGAATCGTCTATATTAGGTGAATCGAATTGAAACTCAACATTTCTCTTCACGATTATCCATAAAATACGATTCAAAGAGCACTTTTTAAATATCACCCCCATAGGTCTGTTTTGCAGGATACGAAAGAAACACCATAAGTGCAAAATTGTGTTTTGCGAGCAGTTTTTGATAAGACATTCTACTTTTTCTCCACTTTGTAATGAAAGGTAATTATTTAAGGTTAATAAACACAATTGTTTAAACAATTTATTATTATTTTAAATAATACTCTCTTTGAGAATGCTAAAAAGTTGCTGTTTTTTCTTAAATATTCAACTTTTTGTCCACTTTTCACTTTGAGCAAAATAATATTCAATGCAATTAACCAAAAATAATTGTTAAAACAATTGGTTAAAAATATATTCTCTTAGATATTTGCTGGAAATTTGCGTTAAGTTATGAAAAATTAATAAATAAATCATAGAGAATCGTTCTTTACCAATCTCTTTCTTTTTTTGGTGAATATATTTTTCTGAAACAAAACAGATATTTGAAATATTCTTCAAATTTGCGATATGGATCATAGTAAATGTAAATTTTCCTTAAAGAAATTACTGAGGTCCTTTTTTTAAAATAATATTATTTATTATTTGTTTCTAACTGAAAATTCAAACAAAAACTGGCAACGTTAGAAAAAGTAGAAATTTTCTAGAATTACTTGAAGAGCAAATAGTTATAATTCATAATTAATTATTTAAACAATAATTTTAATTTATTTGCATTTATTAATATCTCACTGAATAAAAAGTAGACATATTGTTCAAAATTTGAGAAGAAGCCGCAACTCTGTGACATTGTACAAAGATAATATTATTAAAAATAATAACAAGTTTTTTAAACAATTATTTTTGTTCGCTTGAAATAATTATTACCTCATTTTAGTTAAATAATTATTCATTTAAAGAATTATTTTTGTTCACTTGAATTAATTATTACCTCACTCTTTTTGAAAAATGGTTCGAAAATGGAAAATTTAATAAAAAGGGCAGCTTTCTAGTATTATTCCAAGAGAATTATATTATAAATAATAATAAAGGGTTTAAACCATTATTTCTGTCAAATTTATTTAATTGCTGCTCCAATCTAACTGAAAAATTGAAAATAAGTTGAAAAATTCGGAAAACCGCAACTTTCTAAATCTATTCTAATAAAAATTTCCTAAAAACAATAAAAAATTGTTTAAACAATTTATGTAAACATCTTATCATCAGAATAAAGTAGTATTTTATATATTGGAAATAATTTGTGTTTAAATAACCGTAAAAATCACAATTAGCGCCAAAGGCTTGAAAAACCGCTCTTTTTCACTTATAGGTTTTTTTTTGGGACCCTGTGTAAAAGACTTTTGCGGGTGGCATTCAAAATGAAATTAATCATTTGTATTCTATGGCTAATTTTAAAGATAAATGTTGTGTTTAACTCGATTTACCTAATATTGAAGATTCTGAATAAAATTTACAAAAGCGTATTTTTTTCTTATGGGAAACACTTGGTTAACCTTATGGGGCTTGCCTTTAATTGAATAATTAAATTGCACTAGACAATAAACATTAATTTTTTAATATTTTCAGCTTACCTTTCAAGGCTCGTACATAACTTTGCCAGAATTTGGCCTTTTTTGTGATTGGCTCATTGCGCCCAATCATATCGAGATTGCTCCTGAATCTTGCGTCCATTTTGCCGCTCTACTGATCTGCTAAACCTTGTTCGTTCGCTGAAAAGAACGTTCATTTTTATTTCTCAATTTTTAATGTCTAAAAAATCAATATCAGATAAAATTTTCCCAAATTATAAAAATAATTTGCTTAAATTACGAGTCTGACTCTAAACACCGTTACTACTTGAACCATCTTCTTGCGTCTCGACGGAAAATGATGAGAGTTAATTAATGAAATATTGTTAATTTTAAAGCAGTTTGTTCACATAATAATTGATAATAATTATTTCGAATAAATTCTAGCAGAAGTTGCTTAAAAATATATATTTAGTCCCGACAAATCTTTTTTGAATGAATTTTTTTTCATCCGACAAAATTTAATCGATTTCCAAAAATAAACATGAGAAAATCAAAAGTGGAAATGCGTTTTAGATGGATTTTATATTGAAAGATGATACATAGACGTTGATGAGCTTTTAACGTTTTGGCATCGACTCATTGATGTAATTCGAGTTTTATCGATGCGTGGGCGGCCAGCCGAGTCGTTTAGCAGCAGGACGTCACTTACTAAAGAAAAATATTTTTAGCAGGAAAATTTATTATCGAACCTCTTTGGAAATCCGCGCAATCTGAATGAAAACGATACGCCGATTGGCGTGTCCGAAACAAGATGCGCCAATCGAAATTCACGGCATAGACGCCGGCGTCGTCTTTTCACATTGAGGTAACGTAATCGCTAATTATAGTAGAACGCTTGCGCATTCTTCACTTCTTCGAATCTCTTCTCAAATTTTATACGATTTTAACCATTTTTAATGAGGCTATTTTTAATAAACAGGGTGAACGTTTTATTCGAGGAAACAAAAATTAACAGATTTTTTGTTAACAAATTTAACTTAAAAATTTTTCTTTCAAACGCTCAATAATTTACACGCGCGAAACGGAAGCTTTTCTTGCTTTCTAATTTAACAACTTCAAATCACATATCCTTAAACTGAGCAATTTTAAATATTATAAAAATTAAACATATTTCCCCCGTCCATTCAATAAAATTTTCCAAAGAAAAAATTGGCCTCTTGCAATTAAAAAAAATTAATACCAAAATTACTGTACTTCAAACTCAATGAAAATGTTTAAAGCAAACCAAAAGAAATGCCCTTCTTCTAATGAAAAAATCTAAATACTATAAATATTTTCTAAATATAAAGATTCAAAATAAAAAGTTCCTCCTTTCTACTCAATGAAAATTCTATAAAATGGCCTCTTCCAATAAAAAAAAAAAATTGAAAACCAAAATTTCCTACCTTCCAAATTTATAAAAATGTTACAATTTTTCCTCTTCCAATTTTGAAGCCAAAAAAAAGAAACAAATCTTCCCTTAGACTCAATAAAAAAGTTAAAAAGAAAAAAATGGCTATTTTCAATTCAGAAAATTAAGCAAAATAGAACCCTTTCAACTTGATAAAAATCTGAAAAAGTGAAAAATATCCTTCATTTAATTTAAAAAAATTTTAATCTAAATTTTCCTCCTTCAACTCAATAATAATGATAAAAAGAAGAAATTAGTGTTTTCCAATTTAGAAAATTTTCAAGAATAATAAAAAATCAAAATTTACTCCCTTCCACATCGATAAAAGTTTTAAAAACAAAAAATTAACCTTTTGTCAAATTATAAAATCTTGAAGACCGAAAGTTCCTTTCTTTCAACTTAGTGAAACTGTTTTTTTAAATGTCCCTTTTTCTATTCGGAAAAAATAAGAAATGTTTCATTCCTTCCAAATCACTAAAAAGGTAAAAAAAAATTACCCTTTTTTAATTCATGAAAATACTTGATAAAAATGCTAAAAAGAAAAAATAGCCTCTTGTAATTTAGAAAATATTTTAAATAAAACTTTTCTTCATTCGAACTCTATAAAAATCTGAAAAACAAAAAAATATCCCTCTTCGAATTCCCCACCTATTGAAATATCTCTCTTCCATTTAAGAAAAAATTGGAACTTGAAATTTGCTTCCTTCCAACTCTATAAAAATATTTAAAATAAGAAATTCCCTCCCTCAAATTAATGAAAATGCAAAACAGAAAAAATATTCTCTTCCAATTCAGAAAAAATTGAAAACGAAAAGTTCATCCCTTCCAATTCAATAGAAATATTAAGGGTTTTGCTCTTCCAATTCAGAAAACATTTTGAATACACAATTCTCCCCTTAAAATCGATAGAAAAGTGAAAACTAAAAATTCATTTCTAAACAAAAAACAAGCAATATTTCATCGCTTCCAACTCAATAAAAATGATGAATATAAAAAAGAATGCTCCTTCCAGTTCATAAAATGTATAAAAATCTATTTTCAGATGAATAATTGCTTGAATGTTATTTATGCATTGAAATTTAACTTTTACTCAAGATTAAAAAATTTGTTATTCAATAGAGCAATTAAAATTGTAACTTCAAAGGTTTAAATTTAGCACTCTCAAATATTAATGATTCGAGGGTTCTATTTCAAATAATTCAGTTTCAAATTATTTAGTTTTGAATATTTTATTTTTAATTAATAATTAAAAATGAACATTTAAATATTCGAAGTGGTATAAATCTATTAATTTGTAATTGTTCTGAAATATACATATACTTTTTCTTCAAACTATGAAAAATGTTTCAAAACAACAAAGTTTATAGAATTTTTCAGATTTTGTTTCGTTATTTTTAAGAAACTTTTGAAATCTTTTTAAAGGTTAATTGTCTTTAAATATTTTTAAAACTTCAAAACCTTTGAAATTTCTTTTAAAATAATTTGAATTTTTTGAAAAGGTTTTTAAAAAATAGTGTAAAATAAAAAAAAATCTCCTAAAATTTTGCAGATTCTTGTTTAAAATTTGTCTTAATCTTTTCAAATGTTTTTAAATTTGCTCTAAAAATTAATATTTCAGAATAAACTGATGATAAATTTCCCAAGAATCTTTAAAAAAATGTATTCACTTGAAACCTTTCAGTATTTACAAAAAGCTTCTAATTATTTATCCAATCTTGAAATTTCTACGTTGAAAAATTTAATATTTTTAATTTTTAAATTATTTTTGTATCATTTAAAAACGTCTGAAAATCTTTTAAACTGATTTGAGTTTTTCCTAAAATTTTGTAAGCCTAAATGTACATTTTTGTGTCCATTTTAATTTTACATATTTGAAAAAATAATTTTTATATCCATTTTAAATTTCACTTACTAAATTGACCAAAGTAAATTCTACTTTTACTGGCTTTAAAAATTTTTTTTTGTCATTTTTCTTCAGAGATTATAATGACTAATGCACTTTTATGGTCCTTAATACTTCTCTACGTAAATGTCATTTTTATCTCATATCTTGATAACCAAAGCTTTCATTACTGATACATTTTACTTCATTTCGCTACTGATGCATGACAAGAATATTATAAATTTTCAAACTAGGTCATTAAAGTGATTACCAATGAAGCAAGGACATCATTAATTTTTCTAGCAATTATTTTAATATATCTCTAGAAAACTACTCTATTAAAAATATATAAACTTTCTCAATAGGAACTAATTTAAAATAAAATGAAATCAGTTTAAAATTGGAGGTGCCGAATCTAAAATAAGTAAAGCAGTTTTCAAATTTAGAAATGCATTCTAAATCCATCTCAGTGAAAACAGTATTTGCTATGATAAGAATTTATGTGGTTGGTTGTTTTAAGAGTAAAAATATTTGCAATTTCCGAAAACTGTGTGGTTATAACCAGAGAATATAAACAGTAAATTCCTACAGGATTACTCAACAATTAGATCAGATCGATAAATATTATTTCTTCCTTTACAAGAATTCCAACTGTTACTACTGTATTAATAAATATAAAACTTAGTAAATTGTAAAACCTTTGTATTCGAAATCATTTAACTTCTGTGTATTTAACTAATGAAATATTATTTATACACAAATGAAAATATTGTTTTGCAAGAAGTGGCTTAGCTTTAGTAGATAAAGACAATTATTGCAAGCCAGATGGTTAAAGACATGGGAAGTTTCTCTGAATGCCAAATTTCTTCACATGGCTGACTAAAGCGGGCATTTCCACTGGTATTTTCGTGCGTGGATTGTGTCTCACTTTTATATTAATAACCCAACACAATTAATTTGGATATAATTTTTTTTAGCACAATTTCATACTCACTGTTGTCTGGCCAAAAAACGTTATTTCTACTTATATTATTTCTATTAAGATTATTTTTTTTTTGAATACGTTCAACACTTTTAAATTATTAAAACCGAAAGATAATTTTTTTATTATTTCTTTATTTTTTAAACTTTTAGATCAAAATTGGTCTGACCAAAATAAACCATTTCTACTGCGAGATTTTTCACTATTTAATCTATGTATCTTTTTCGTATTAAAAACCGAAGATAATTAATTTTTATACAGTTTCTCTCCAACTCAATTTTAGATCCACCTTTGTCTGCCCAAAAAACCCATTTCTACTCGGATTACTTCTCTGTGAATACGTGGATGCCTACCACTTTTATATTATTAAACCCGAATAATAATTTTTGTATTATTTCTTTATTCAACACGATTTGACATCAATTTTGACTGAAAAAATCGACTATTACTACTGTGAGCTTTTTCGCTAAGTGGATGAGGTACGAATTTCAGATTAGAAATCGAAGATAATTAGTTTTGATATAATTTGATTTAATACAATTTCAGATCCAAAATTTAGGTTTCAAATGAAAATATTAATTCTCAGTTTTGAAGATATAAAAGTATATCGAATAAAAAAATCTGAAAGATTTCAAGACACTTTTTTAAAGTTTACAAGACTACAAAATTTTAGAAATCTTTGAATTATTTCAAAATATATTAAGAACATTTAAAAAGGTTAAAAACAATTTTCCATTGAAACAACTATCAAGAAATTTTTAACAAAATTCCAAATTTTAAGGATTTCCAAAAATTGTTTAACCTCTCTAACAATTTTAAAATATTTCAAGAAAATAATAAAATTTTCTTAAGATTTTTTGGAAAATTTAAAAAGATTTCAAAACATTTTATAAGATTTCCAAAAGTAGAAAAAAAGAATCTGAAAGATTTAAAGGCATTTATTTTTTATTTTGCACGAATAAACAAATTTTAGTAACAATTCGAATTATTTAAAAAATTTTAAAGTTTCGAAAAGATAAAAATAATTTAAAGATTAAAAAGATTTTTTTAGATTTTAGCAAAATGTAGATTTTGAATATTTAAAAAAAAATGTAGGAGCTTTTTAAGAATTTCGAAAGGTTTTAAGATAATGAACAAATTTTATTGAGTGAAATATCGAAATGTCGAAAAAAAATTTGGAAGATTTTAAGCAAATTTTTATTAATTTGCACTATCTTTAAAAACTTAGTTGAAACTCGAATAATTTTAAAAGAAATTGAGAAAGTTTTAGAAGGATAAGAAAATTAAAATTTTCATAGATTTCAAAAAATTTGCAGAAATATCGAAAAAGAATTTGGAAGATATTAAGACAATTTTTTCAACCTAGCTCAATTTTTTAAACTTTTCGTTAAAATTCGAATTATTGTAAAAGATACTTTGAAGGTGTCGAAGTTTTAAAAAGTTAAAAAAAGAATTAAATTTTTTAAAGATTTCGAAAGATTAAGAAAAATCGCAAGAGAATCTGGAAGATTTTAGGATAATTTTTGTTAAAATTCGAATCACTTTAAAAGAAAAAATCTGAATCAATTGAAAAGATATTTAAGCGTTTTTAGAAGTTTTGTAGGAATTAAACATATTTTAAAACCTAAGGAGATTTCCGAGCAATTATATATTTTAAATTTGTCCAAAGTTCTAAAATTCATAAATATTCTTTTAAGCTGACTCGAATTTTTCCAAGTATTTGGTAAAATCCTGTAAAACAACTTTTTTTAATTTTCTGAATTATAATTTAAGCTAGAATTTAAGTCTTCAAAAACTTTTAACATAAAAATAGTTATTCGAAATTTTTGTTCTGTTTTACAAATTATTTCCTCCCTAAAACCAAAAGATAATTATTGTATTATTTTATTATTTACCGCAATTACAAATCAAATTGTGTCTAATCAAACCTGGTATTTTCTCCTAAAATTAATTTTTCAAGCATTCTTGAAATATATCTATATAGCTTTCATTGGATTTCTTTATAACATAAGAGAATTTACAACAAAAATTTGATTATTATCACCAATTATAAATTTTAAAATTGTTTCAAACTTTAAAGAACTGGAGAGGGATTTCCTTTTCGGGAAATTTCGCAAGATCATCGTTCTATTTTGGAAAACGAAGAAAAACCGAAAAACAGTGAAAACGGTAGATGAATTCGTCAGCAACGGATGATATGAAGGTAGATGTGACGCAATTTTGCTTGAATCTCTGTGTGTTTGCGGTTGCTAAATTTAGGTTGCCCGGGCCGGGCTGTTTTTAGTTTCCGAAACAGGTGGACGTCCAAGTACGATCGTTGGAAGAACGACGCGACGCGTCCCCATACATTGCGTATGGTCTCGTGACTTTGACCGAAATTCAACATGCTTCCCCCAAATTTACTGCCTCCCATTGAAAACACATCAATTAGCTGACTTTGACCTTGCAATTAAGATTAGTTTTCACCTAGGTCATTCCCTTCCCAAAAAGATCCAAATTGGTAAAAAAAACTGAATAAAAAAATAAAAGTCTTTTTTTTAAATTAACAATATGTTCGGAAATAAAGCTATATATTAAAAAAAAGATAGTTTATAAAATGACCCATGGTAAAAATATTTATGAATTTTTAACCCTCAGGTGCCAGAACCTCGAAATTATCCGTTCCAACTAGAACGGGTCCAGCAGACCCAAGCAAACTTCAAACTAAAGTATATTTCAAAAATAGATATGAAAATTAATTGCGTATAATAAATATTTTTCAAAAAATGGGAAAACTTTTTGAAAACAATACACTGCTGAAGAAAAACGTCCAAAATTTTTCAAATTATAGAATTTCTCAGTCGCGAGACTGGTTGATTGCGGAGATCCCCGACTTCAACTTCTGCTACTTTTTTATAAAATTTGAAAAAAATCTGAAATTTACAGGAAGCAATATTTAAAAGCTTGTCTTTAATTAAAGCTAATAAAACTTTAAAAATCTTTACGGGTTCTCGAAATATGACTAAGGCTGTCCAAGCGTTTCTGCATCGGGAACGCGTTAACATTTTAAAAATTTTATCAGCTTAAATTAAAGCTGAGATTTTGAAGAGTTTGGCTTGCAAATTTCATATTTTTTCTGTGACTTTCCTAGATCATGGCAGAAGCTGAACTCGATTTAAAAATTTCGAGAAATTCTTCAATTAAAAAAAATTCTCATGTGACAAATCTTCTGCAATAAGTCAGAAATATCCCTACTATAGTTCATTTGATCTGAAATTCGATAGACCTTCTGATCCTTAAAATAAATGTCTAGCTTTATTTTTTAGAAAGTTACCATGTTTCAAAGACATAAATGACTTTTTATTTGTTTACAATCCATTATTTATTTAATGGATTTAATTATAGCATTCATTCTTTTTCAATGATTCATTTTCATATAATGTTTTTTTACATTTTTCCACTTATAAATAAAATGATGATTTAATTCTTTACTAAAATTATTTCGCTAATTTTAGATTGATTTCGAATGTAACAAAACCATTAAAAATTATTTCACAACTCCTAGCAACTAATTGGCGTAATATAGAAGATGAAACAAAATCTGATTTACGAGTTTCGAATCTTAAATCATTTCTGGCATTGAGTGTCTGAAGTCGTTCAAGTTTAAAGATAATTCAAGGATACGTCCAATCAGCCAATTAAAAATCTACCCTGGCCTATAATTTTAAAAAGTAGATATAAATATTGTACTATTTTGTTTATAACTGAATATGAAAGACGATTGCAATAATTTATATATAATATCTATAATTTATTTATATTTATAGAATCAGTTCCTGTTTATCATACCAAGTCTCATATTCTTGGTATGCCAACCTTGACTTTATAGAATATAATGTGTCAATTCAAAACCAAACACGATTTTGTCAACAAGCATTAATAAAGCAATGAACTACGATTCAGAAAAATTTATTTGGTACCCAAAAGAAGCTATTCTTCGAGAGTCAATTTTTATTTTTCAGGATAAACATATATAAATGATAATTTTTTTCTTTATCTTAAATTAAACCCTTATGAACCACTCGATCAATTTTTTTTCCATTTCAATTTAACAATTTGAAAAATCGTTTTTTTTTCTAAATTTTAATTTAACCCTTGTAAATTTTTCTGAACGAGTTCTGATTTTATTTTAAAATTAATGCGTTTAAATAAATTTTTTTAAATTAATTGAGATATTTTGGTCGTCAAAATTTAAATTTATAGAAAATATATTATTAATAATATCCAATCTTTAATTGCTTTCAATTTGAATACGAACAAAATGAAATTACTTTAATTTTTAAAAAAATCTTCCACAATGGTATATTTATATTTACAACGTTTGTAAGACTTTAATATCAAAATTTTCATTTTAGTTGAAATCCCAAAAAATTATAATTTAAAACATTTGTGATTCAATTGTGCACAAAATTCTGTAATCTACAGTTGAAAATTAGACTATTAAAAATTCAACTTTTAGATGTACAATTATTGAAAGATCAATGTTCAATTTTTTTCAAGTTTCAACCGTTAACAATTCAAATGTTAAAATTCAACAGTTAAATATTTAATTGTCTTTAATTCTCAAATTGGAAATTGAATATTAGAAAATATTATATTTTTGAAAAGTGAAGGACAATGAAGAAAATTGAAAATTAAACTGTTGAAAATTCAATTTCTTAAATGCAACAGTTGAAAATTTAACTGTTGAAAATGCAACTCTTAAAAATAGAAGAAAATTGAACGTTCAACAGTTTGAAATAATGTCCAATCTTTATTTTCCTAGCAATTGGAAAAATGTCTTTAATAATAAAATGAAAAGCTTTCACTACAGAATATTTATAATTTCTACTCTTGTCACTTTGCAATATCTAAATTTTCATTTTCTCCTGAATTCTAAAAAATTACAATTTAAAATCATTTTTCTTTAACTGCCAAAAATTTTGTAATCAAATCGTAAGCACCCTGTTAAATTTAATTCGTGGGAATCGTTAAACTCGAAAGCAGAAACAGAAATTTAAAATTGCCGAGGATTCCAAGGAATTTAAATATCAAGCTGTGGTATTTATTTTTCTTTAGTCTGGACAAGTACTTTCATGTCAAATTAAATACTTTCGATTACAGACTTTTTTATTGAATGTAAAAATAAACTCACTTCAAACTGAGTTTTATTCCAAGAAGAAAGCTCATTGCTATAAATAATTTACTAATACAGTCCATTATTGAATTTATAATTAACCATTTCTAATTTTTGATAAGAACAAAATTCTATTTCTTTTCTTATTACTTTTTTCCGTTTAGAAATAATATTTATTAAACAAGAGACTAAATGACATTAATTTTTATTTATTTCTAGCAAATAAATTCTCAGATAATTAATTTAGGCGTGAAAAATAATTTGCTTTCAATAAAACCTAAACCTTATTCCATTTCTCAAATTTGGAACAAAGTTACCCAAATCGTCGAGACAAACTATTTTGAGTTAGTTATTCAAAAAGGAAGAATGAGAAATGAGAGAAACGAGGATGCCGAGCTTCACATGCCCAGCGAACGCGACCTCTTTATAATTAGGTCACTGTCGAGGGTAACATGACAATTTCAGTTTCGAAATATTTTTTTTTTAGTTTTTATACTAAGATTTAAAAAAAAATAAATAAAATTGCGATTTTAAAAAAGAGGTGTAAATAATCGCCGAAGAGTTTCATCTGGAGGCTTCTAATCTAGATGACTGCTAAAAATACGACTGGCGTAGTCAAGCGAATCATCCGGGGCATAGGTCCAAAACTGAAATACATTTCACAGCGCTTAACTTTCACGTAGGTGGGTGCATCATTATCAAATTCCACATAAAATCTTCTGTTTCGTATTTATATCGAAATTATAGTACCGATCAAAATTGAGCCTATGCTAACTAAGATTCGATTAACAAGATATTTCTTTAATTTTTGGAAAAGCTTATTAAATTCCGCGTTAATTGGACCCTACTTGAAGTATTTTTGATTAATAGGGACCGAGATAAGATGGGAGAAGGATCGTTCCATTTTTGACCGATTTTCGATTTTCAACTTCCACTCTCTGTATGCTTTAGGAAAATTAATGAACAAAAATGAAATTTTTGGTAAACAAGTCTAAGATATTTTCTTTAAAATGACACCTAGAAAATAAAAGAAATATCTCCTGGTTCTCGAATTATCATAAAAAATGTCGAAGCGTACCCTAAACTAAAAACGCTAGGTCGAGCTGCAGTCGAGCCTCTTTTGTTAAGGCTCGACTGCCGCTCGACCTGATAATTTTCATCTGGGACACACTTTAACATTTTTTAAGATAGTTCAAGAACCACTAAATAATTTATTATGCATTAGGCATCATTTTAAAAAGAATACCTGAGATTTTAGTTTGGAAAAGTGTCAACTTTTTTCCATTAAATCCCCAAAAGCTTGCAGAGTGGAAGTTGAGAATCAAAAATGGTTCAAAAACGGAAAACACGTCGGTGTTTAAAGTAGGGCTCAATCAACGAGGAAATTAATAAGCTTCATATCAAGCTTTAAGGAAATATTTCTTACTTGTAAGTAGAGTTGATCTAAAAAGTAACTGAAACTTCGAAAAATTAAATTAAAAAGATTTTTTTAACTGTTTAGAAAGCTTATTAAGTTAAAGTAGGTAAACCCTACTTGAAGTATTTTCAATAAATAGGAACCGAGATAGCATTCGGTTTTTGCCAAATTTTCGATTCTCAATTTGCATTCTCTTTATGTTTTAGGAAAGTTAATAACAAAAACTTAATGTTTGCTAAATGAAAGCTTAACATTTTATCTTTAAAATCATACCAAGGGCATAATAAATTATTTAGTGGTTCTCGAATTATCTTATAAAGTGTTAACGAGTGCTCATGATAGAAATCGGCCAGTCGAGCGATAGTCGAGCCTTGATAAAAGACGCTCGACTGCTGCATGACCACGAAATTTCATCTTGGACCCATTCTTACATTTTTCTACAGTAATTATAGAACCGGTGAATATTTTTTTGTTTTATTGATGTAATTTTAAAGATAATATCTCAAACTTGAATTTAGCAAAGTCTCCATTTTTTCCATTAACTTATCCAAACCATAAAGGGATTGAAAGTTGAGAAGTAAAAATGGAAAATAGGTCTCTCTTTTTCTAAACATTTCTAAACAATTTTCCAGGAATTTCCTAACTTATTTTTCCGAAGTTCGGTCACTTTCAAAGACAGCCCGAATGACAAATTAGGAAATTTGTTTTAAAAAGTTCGAAAATTTATTAAATTCTGCGTTAATTAAATCGTACTTTAATTATTTTCGATAAATAGGGACCGAGAGAGAATGAGAGAAAGACAAACTTTTTTTCCGCTTTTGGCCAATTTTCGATTCTCAACTTTCTTTGTTTAAATGCTTTGGGAAAGTTAATAAAAAAATGGACTTTTTGCTAAATTAAAGCCTGGAATTTTCTCTTTAAAATGAGATCAAGGGCATAAAAAATTATTTAGTGGTTCTTGAATTATTACAAAAAATGAGAAAGAGTGTCCCAGATAGAAAACAGCCAGTCGAGCTTCAGTCGAGCGTTAATAAATGACGCTCGACTGTTGCTCGACCGGTCGATTTTCATCTTGGACATTCTTCCACATTTTTTATGATAACTCAAGAACCAGTAAGATTTCATTATGTTCTTGGTGTCATTTTAAAGAGAATATCTCAGATTTAAATTTGTCCTATTCTCAATTTTTCCATTAACTTTTCTAAAGCATACAAAGAGTGGAAGTTGAGAATCAAAAATGGTTCAAAAATGTAAAATAGGTCCGTCTTTCTCATATGCTATCTGGATTCCTATTTATCGAAAATAGTTCAAGTAGGGCTCAGCCGACGCAGAATTTAATAATTTTTTTAACGATTTAACCAAGTTTTGCTAACCTAATTTTTCGAAGTGTCAGTCGCTTTAAAAGACAAGTCTAGTTACAAGTTAGGAAGATTTTTTTTAACTTGTTATAAATATTATAAAAGTCCACGTTGTTTCCACTCTCTTTATGCTTTAGGAAATTTAATGAAAATAATTGAAACTTTGCTAAATCAAAACCAGATATATTTTCTTTAAAATGAGATCAAGAGCTTAATAAAATATTTAGTCGTTCTCTAATTATTATAAAAAATACGGAAAAGTGCTTAGGAAGAAAATCGGCCGGTCGTGCAGCATTCGAGCGTCAACAAAATATGCTTGACTGCAGCTTGACCAAGCAATTTTTATTTTCGGTACGTTCCCATATTTTTTATGATAATTTGAGGACCAGTAAATATTTTATTAAAATCTTAGTGCCATTTAAAGAGGATATTTCTAGCTCTAATTTAGCAAAGTCTCGATTTTTCAAATTAACTTTTCTAAAGCATACAGAGGCTGTAAGTTGAGAATAAAAAATTGATCAAAAACGGAAAATAGTCGCTCTTTCACACATGATATCTCGGCCTGTGTTTGTGATAAACAATTCAAACAGGGCTCAACAGACGCAGAATTTAATAATACTTCTAACAATTTAAAAAAAATCTAAACCTAATTTTTCGAAATGTTGGTCAAGCCTGTTTTTAAACCGACTTTCGTAAGTGGATGCACGATTTCGACAGATGGTGTATGTTATTACTCTTCGTTTTGTTTCCTGATTGATATTCATGAAGTAAAATAAACTCTTCAGACATTTTATTACTTCTTAACTACTTGGCAGTGAATCCAAAATTAATTCTTTGGAACGAGTTATGATTTTCGGATGAGTCAAAACCATTAAATTTTACTTCTATATCTTTTTCCTATTTCCAGTCTCAAGTTTTTTGTAATTATCCTTGAATTGTTATCCAATTCCAAAAGTTTAAGAGCCAGCGACACGTGTTTTGACGTAATTTGACAGTTAAATGTCAGTGATCCGATTCGCATTTTGGCAAAGGTAGAAGCATTTCCAAATTTTCTCTGTTTTCTCCTGTTCTTTTTACACCTTTAGTTTAGTCGGCAATAAAGTAAGTTAATGTCTTGGCACAACGCCAGATCATTCAGATCGCCGTTTTGGTTAATCCTCCTAAAATTCTACCAGTTTATTTTAGTGGCGATTTTGATTAATTTCGAAATGATTTGATCAATTTTGATTTCCCGAAATTAATCTGATAACGATAAATTTGATGAGAGTCATCTAAAGGACTCACAAATAAGAATTTAACAAAACGTTATTTATCAGTAGCCACCCATTTTTGGGAAAATTCACTTTTAAAAATTATTTGTTATGGATTTTAATCTTTATTTATAAAATTCTCAAGTTAAACGATGTGAATTTCACATTTTTGTCACTTGCCTTTAAAAAATCGTTTTTTTCTTTAGTTTTTAATAATGTTCAATTTTGAACCGTTCTATTTTCAAATGTTAAAAGTTCAAGAAAATTGACAGCTTAAGAAAATTGAAATTTCGATTATTGCAAATTGAAGAAAATCAAATATTCTTCAATTTTCAAGAGTTAAAAAATGAATTTTTAATTTTCTGAAATTTTCAACAGTTGAACATTCAATTTTCAATTTTCTGATAGTTTAACGTTTAAAATGTTCCATACTTAAATTTTCGACAGTTGAAAATTGAAGAGAATTACAAATTAAATTTTCAATCACTGAAAATTTTACTGTTAAAAAATGAAGAAAATTGAAGAAAATAAAATTTATAAACTGTTGAAAATTAAAAAAAAGTAATAATTTTTAAAAGTTGGATTTTCAATTAAAAAATTTTTTTTAATATTCAACTATGGAAAATGGTAGGAAATTGAACAAATTCAAATTTTTATTTTCAAAAATTAAAAATTCAACTGTTTAAAATTTTATTTAATTTTTGAACAGCTGAATTTTAAAATTATGAAAATTCAAGGAAATTTAAAAGATAGCAAAAGTCGGAAATTAAAAATTTAACTAATGAAAATTCAAATTTTATTTTTCAACAGTTGGAAATGTTAAAAATTCAAGAAAATATAAAATTGAATTTTCTACTGTTAAAAATAGTAGGAAACTGAAAACTAAATAAAATTAAACTTTTGAAAAGTGAAGAAAATTGATAATTCACTTTTCTCTTATCTTTGGTTATTCCAGTTTTCAATTTTGGAAAATTCAAGAAAATTTAAAGAAATCGAGAATGGAAAATTCAAGTTTAAGTTTTCAACAATGGAAAATTTATCATAAAAATTCAACAATTTAAAAATGGAAAAAAATCGAATTTTCAAACGTTCTAAATTCCGCTGTTGAAAATTGTAGAAAATAAAACATTCAATTTTTTCAATTTCCCAATTCAACCCTTTAAAATTTAAGAACATTGAAAATCCAATTTCAAACAGTTGAATTTTTAAAAGCAGGCAACTGACGAAAACGGAAAATTAAAATTTCAACAATTGAATTTTAAAGTTTTTTCCCTCTTCAACCTTTGAAAATATAGGAAAATTAAGTTTTCAAAAGTTGAATTTTCAAATGGTAAAAATTTTTAAAAATTAAAATTTCAAGGTTTGACTTTTTTTATTTTTCACCACTTTAATATTCAACAACCCATAAAATCCAAAAACAAAATTGTAATAAAAGTACATTTTTTTTTGAAAAAAGGGTGATGAGCTTTGATAATCTATTCGTAAATGAAATTATGTCAGTAAAGTTTTTAAATTAGTACACAGGATTAGTCTAAATTGAATTTTTAGTCATATTAGATTTTTTTTTTAATTAAAAGGTTTGAAGTCGAATTGAAAAAAGAATGAGCTAATCTAAGTGGACAGGGAACAGTTCGGTGGCACGTAACTCCTGGCCACTCTACAAGGGACTATTTTGGTCCGCCGTATAAATAAGAGGAGTTACATAACCGGCAAACAAATCGATGCCAATTATTATAAACAAACCTGGTTTCAGTAAACTCTCGTTTTTCACCCTCCAAAGTGGGACTTGCAAAATAAAAAAATTAAAATAAACAATACAAAAAAACTCATTCTATTTTCTTGTAAAAATATACCCCTGGATAGATCAGCAATCTAAATATAGACATTTGTTAATTAGGATAGGTAGAGGATATGATAAAAAGCCACACGGGTTATTTTTTTTTAATCATTTAGTAGGTAAAAGCAGATCATGTTACATCTTATATTAAACTCTGAAGCTGGTCCACACATAAATAACACTTTTTTTTTTAATTCAAAAAAGTTTAAATTTGTCTGAAAATTTATGTGTGGATATGACATTAGTAGCACATGATATTTTGGTCCTACTGATAGTCGAGACAGAAAGAAGATGAGGAAATCCGAAGAAAAAGATTTTCGCACTGTTTGCACACACTCGATTTTCGAGTTTCCTGGACAATTCGTTTGGACACTCGCGTAAAAATGAATTCAACACGTTTTATCGAAGCACAGTACGATTGTCGGGTGATCGGCACGTCGCGGAGTCGGGTGATATTCACCCTCAGTGATGGTCAGTGAAATCCGGATTTTTATGGGTGATTTTGATTGTTGCGGGTGATTTTGAAAAATGAAATATCATTCGTGGATGGAATCGTGGTTTACCTAAATTCGGATGACCGTTCGGTTCGAGGGTTGGAGCTTAGACTGGGCTGCTACCGCCAAAATTGCGAACTAGTATAGCTGATAGGGGACAGTGGCGCCGCGCTGCGGTGGGTTACGGCCGCGAGACATTTATGGCAACCCCCACTAAAGATCCCAGCATCCCTGAAAAAATTCGAATTCGGGGCTGGGCTGGGTGGCTTCCCACGTATGCCACTTGCGTTTTCACGAGCTTCCGACGCGACGATGCGTCAATGACTCGAGAAAACGAAGGTCGCGGTGTCCGTGCGGTGTCCCGGTGTCGCGGATTCGATGGTCGTCACGGAATCACTCCACGTGTACTTTTTATATTTATATCGATGACAGACCTTTTTTTTCTACTTGCGTTCGTTTGCATTCTTTTTCAGTTCTAAATCAACGAAATTTTGACCATCAATCAAATGGAGGCGTCCATAAACTACGTTACCAATTTCGGGCTATTTTTGACCCCCTCAGTGATGACCGTCATATTTCGAGTCAAAATTTATTCCGTTTTCAACCAAATATTTTAAATTTCATCTAGGAAAGATTTCCTGTCAAAAGACTGGACTTTTTAACCCAAAAATACAAATTTTCGAGAGTAACAAAATTGATTTTTAAAAAAAGAGGTACATTTATAAACAATTATTTTAACTTTCAAATAAAAAAGACGAATAGAAAAACAAAGATCATTTTTAACCAAGAAACATCAGTTTTTTACCAGAAGAGATTAATTTTCAATAAAAAGCAACAATTTTTTTACGAAATTTTTGATTTTTTAAGAAAATAGTTGATCTTTTAACAAAATAGTTAAATTTCCAAACAAAAGAGATACATTTTTCAAATAAAGTTATTTTTTAAACAAGGAAGATTACTTTTTTTTAACAAAAAAGATGAATTTTCAATCCAAAAAGACAAATTTTTAACAAAATAGGTTGAATTTTCCAATAAATAATCAAACTTTTGACAAAATAGTTAAACTTTCAAACAAAAGAGACGGATTTTTTAAAAATGGTTCTTTTTAACCAAGAAAGATGATTTTTTAATACAAAACGATAGATTTTCAACAAAAAAGTTTAATTTCCTATCAAAACTACTTAAACTTTTAACAAAAAAGGTAAACTTTCAGGCAAAATACATGAACTTTTTGAATATAGTTAATTCTTAATAAAGAAAGCTTACTTTTTTTACCTAAATGTAATTTTCAATCCAAAATGAAGAACTTTTATCAAAATCGTTGAATTTTCCAATAAATAATTAAATTTTTAACAAATTAGTTAAACTTTCAAACAAAAGAGATGCATTTTTAAATATAGTACATTTTTAACTAAGAATGATGCATTTTTTATCCAAAAGAAGAAATTGAAAAAAAAACAATACTTGAATTTTACAGAAAATGAAATAAAATTTTGACAAAATGGTTAAAATTTCAAATTAAAGAGATGAATTTTTAATCCCAAGGGACAAATTTTTAACAAAATAGTTGATTTCTCTAGAAAATAGTTTAACTTTTAACAAAAAAGTTAAGTTTTCAAGCAAAAGAGATGCATTTTTCAAATATAGTTATTTTTTAACCAAAAAAGAAGAATGTTTAATTCAAAAGTAGAACATTTTATCGAAATAGTTGAATTTTGAAAAAAAATAAAACTCTTAACAAAATAGTTAAACTTGTAAACAAAAGAGCTAAATTCGTTTAAATAGATAATTTTTGACCAAAAATGATGACATTTTTACAGAAAAGATAAATTTTATTACAAAAGGACCAATTTTTGACAAAATAGTTAAAGTTTCAAACAAATAAGATGAATTTTTTAAACATGGTTAATTTTGAACCAAGAAAGATGATTTTTTTTCAAAAAAATATGCATTTTCAATACAAAAAGATAAATTTTTAACAAAAAAGTTTAATTTCGTATAAAAAATAATTAAACTATAAAGCAATTAGTTAAACTTTCAAACAAAAGAGATGACTTTTCTAAATATAATTCTTTTTTTTAATAGTTGAATCTTCCAATAAATAATTCAACTATTAACAAAATAGTTAAACTTTCAAACAAAAGAGATGAATTTTTTGAACACAGTTAATTTTTATCCAAGAAAGATGACTTCTTTTAGAAAATATGATTTTTTAATCCAAACGAATAATTTTCAACAAAATAGTTGAATTTTCCAAAAAATAATTAAACTTTCAACAAAATAGTTAAAATTTTAAACAAAAGAGCTGAATTCTTTTAAATAGATCATTTTTGACCAAAAAAGATGACTTTTTGACCAGAAAAGATGAATTTTTAATCCAAAAGGGCAATTTTTTAACAAAATATTTAAACTTTCAAACAAAAGACATGAATTTTTTTAACACAGTTAATTTTTATCCAAGAAAGATGACTTCTTTCAGAAAAGATGATTTTTTAATCCAAACGAACAATTTTCAACAAAGTAGTTGAATTTTCCAAAAAATAATTAAACTTTCGACAAAATAGTTAAAATTCCAAACAAAAGAGATGATTGTTCATTTTTAACCAAGAAATATGAATTTTTTAACAAAAAATATGAATTTTCAATACAAAAGGATAAATTTTCAACAAAAAAGTTTAATTTCCTATAGAAAATAATTAAACTTGTAACAAAATAGTTAAACTTTCAAACAAAACATATGAATTTTTTAAATATAGTTAACTTTTAACAAAGAAAGATGACTTTTTTGACAAAAAAGATTAAATTTCAATCCAAAAGGACAAAGTTTTAACAAATTAATAAAACGTTCAAACAAAACAGATGAATTTTCAAAACTAGTTTTAACAAAATAATACAATTTTTTAGTATATAGTTAAATTTTTATCATAAAAAGATTAATTTCCTATTCAAATGACGAATTGTCAGCAAAATAGATAAATTTTATTGTTTGATACATGCATTTTTCTTGTTCAAAATTCATCATGGACCATTTAAAAGTAATCTGCTTTCTAACAAAATTTACCTGTAAGCTAATAATGAATAATTGACAAAAAATTTAATTTTTGATCAAGGAAGAGGAATTTTCCACGAAAAAGTTGAATTTTCAAATAAAAAAAATTTCTGAACGAAAAATGGGAACTTTAAATTAAAATTAAAAAATATATATTTTCCAACAAGAAAAAACAGGTTTTTCAACAAGTTGAATTCAATATGAAAGGCGAATTTTTTAAAAAATAGTTTAAACTTTTGAAAAAGGATGCATTTTTAATAAACAAGATATATTTTCTACTAAATAAAAAATGCTACCTTTAAGCAAATAATAAATTTCCCAAAAAAGTTAATTTTCAATCAAGGAAGATGAATTTTCCACGAAACAGTTGAATATTTGACTAAAAAAAGATAACTTTCCAACTAAGAATGGAATTTTTAAATATAGAGTTTGAAACATTATTTTTCAACAAGAAAAAAAAAAGAATATACAACGAGTTTAATTTAATAAAAAAAGTCGAATTTTGAACAAAATAGTTTAATCGTCAACCAATAAGATGGTTAAAAAAACGTAATTTTCTACGAAATAGTTACATTGTCAAATCAATAGTTAAATTTTTAATCAAATATTTGAATTTTTAATCAAAAATTCAATTTTTTTTATTTTTTGACCGTTCAATTACCAACTTTTGCAAATTTAAGAAAATTAAATTTTCAAAAGTTGAATTTTCAGCAGTTCATTTTTCAACTTTCTAAAATATAAGAAAATTAAAAATGAAATATCAGCAGTTGAATGTTCAATAATTGAAAAATTGAAGAAAATTGAAAGATAAATTTTTAAATGAAAATTGATCTTTCCTAGTTGAAAATTGAACTATGGGTTGAAAATTCATGTTTTTTGTCGAAAAGTAATCTTCTTGGTTGAAAATGCATGCTTTATTTGTAAAAATGCTATGTAAAAAATTCATATTTCTTGTGAAATATTCATTTTTTGTTGAAAGATTATCTTTTTATTTCTAAATTCAACTATCTAGTTGAAAATTCAGATTTCTAGTTGAAAATTGCAATTTTCGTTTAAATTGAATTTTTTTTAGAGAAAATTCATTTGTATTGGTTGAACTTAACTGGTCGAAAAATATTTTTTTGTTTTACTAGAAAATTAATTTTTTAAACTAAACATTTAACTATATATTCGTCATTGTTTAGAATTCATTCTTTGGCACAAAATTAAACTTCTTGGTAAAAAAAGGCCGTATTTTTTTAAATTCCACTATTTTGTTCGAAATCTCATTATTTTGTTAAAAATCCGTTTTTCATGGTCGAATGTTTTTTGGCTATAAAATTCATCTTTCTTGGTAGAAAATGAAAAAGGTTTTGGTTACATTTTAGTATTTTTTTATTTGAAAACTCGTCCATTTGACTGAAAATTAATCTTTGTATGTTGAATATTCAACTATTTGAATAAAAATGCAACTGGTTTTGGTTAATGTTTAACTTTTTTCTTTAAAAATTTGATCATAACATAAGCATAACTTCACCTTTTTGCATTTAAAATTCCAAATTTTGAAAAAATCATAAGCTCAAAAAAATCAGAAATTAAAAAAATATATAAATTCAAGTAAAAAAAAAACGTTTGCCCAGTCAACATTTTTTGAAGGCATTCAAAATTTTTTTTGTGATTGTGTTAAATGTACACTTTTTTCTAAAAAAAATAGAATATGTTAAACTTAAAAGTTCTTTAGCTTGTACCAAAGAAAAATGTTATTATATTTCTTTTTTGATCAAAAAAGTCGTAGTGTTTAAAACGTTGCAAAATCAAGAAAAAATCAAAATTTCGCAAATTCCTAAATTATGGGGAAAATATTTTTCCAAAAAAAGAAAAATGATAGCATCATTTTTTAATTCAAACTGAAGAAACTTCAAATTCAACACATATAACTTTTTCCAAAATGTATGAATATGACTCTATAAAGAAAAATCTTTTTTGCACATTTTCAAAAAATTATAAATAGTTCAGAAATTGTAGTGAAATTCAAAGAAACTTGTAGATTTTCGAAGAAATTTCGATAAACATTTAGAGAAATATGTTTTTGCCAAAATTCTGTCTTGTTTGTCTTAATAAATATTTCCCAAGGATTCTACATAGATTGAAGGGAAAGTTTTACGAAAATTTACCCGGAAGTTGCGAAAGTTTTTGAGAAATAAATTTTCTGATGATTCAACTGAAATTCTTTACTGATTTTCAGTAATAATCCATTATTTGGAATTGAGATAGAAACATAATATTTTACTTGATAAAATACAGTTTAAGCAATACATAAAATACTCTTCAAGAATTATCTTTATAGATGGCAGCCTTTGCCAGTTGGCAACAGAAAAGCCTAAGCAATTTTCTTTCAACAACCCTATAATAATATGTAATTCTGTCAAATAAATACAGAAATTAATAATCGTTTACGTAATTTGATTTTATATTTCAAAATTATTATTAACGTTTTTATACTCTTACATATCTGTCTCAGGAAAAATACTTTTAATTATGCTTTCAGGAATTACAATAATAGTTATTGATGGTATTTCTGAAGAGAGAAGTAATTTTTTTCATGGAAAAACCTAATAAAATTATTTGTTCGCAAACTTTTATTTTTGATAGTTTTTTTTTCTTATTGCTTCTTATAAAAATTGTTTTAAATGATGAGATTTAATTGAATAAAAGCTTCTTTGCTCGAGAAAAAGTTGCTCTACAACTTTTCTGAATTCAGTTTTTGTAAATAATTCATAATGTCAAATATTATGATCTATTTAATTTAAAAAAATCATTTGTTAAATATATTAGGAATTAAAACTTAATTAACCAAAATGGAAAGCATTCACGTTGTAGAAGTCGGTAAAAAAAAGTTTTTAAATGAATAATTTTTATATATTTAAAATTTTATTCATTAAAAATATTCTTTTCTCTCTTCCAAAATGCCATTGCAATAGTGGAATTTTGAACCTATAAATTCGAATTTTCAAATAAATGGTCGAATTTTCAAACAAATGTTCGAATTTTCAACCTAAAAATAGTTTAAGTCAACCACAAACTGTTGCTTTTTCAACCAAAGAGTTGAATCATCAAGACAAAAACACAAATTTTTTTAGCAGACAGTTGAATTTTCATCCAAGAATAATGAATTTTCAATCAAGAACTTTACATTCTGAGAAATAAGGCTTTTCAATCCATAAAGACAAATTTTCAATAAAGTAGTTGAATTTTCGAACAAAAAGATACTTTCTACTACTTTCTACAAAACAGTTATATTAAAAAAAATTTTGATTTCTCTAGAAAACAGTTGAATTTTCAACCTGAAAATATAAATCTGCAAACAAAAAGTTTGTTTTCAACCATATAGTTGAATTTTAAACCAAAGACGTCCAATTTTGAAAAAAAAATGTTATATTTAAATTTTTATTTTAAGAATATAATTCTTAACCAAAAGAAAAATGAGAATTTTCAATAAAATAGTTTAATATATAACCAATATAATTAATTTTTTACAAATTAGTTCAAGTTTCAACCAAGTAGTTATTCTTCCAACCGAAAAAGATGAATTCCCGATCAATAATGTAATAGTTAAATTTTGAATTAAAAACTATTAATTTTTGATCGAAAATATATTAGTGAAATTTTCAGTTGAGAAAAATAAGTTTAAAAGAAAAAAATTAAGCGATCAAACGAGTAAATTTTTGAAATTGTAAATTTTCAATAATTATGTATACCAGTCGATATTTAAAGATTCAAACATTTTCCGGTAAAAATTTTAGTTGAAAATTCTTTGCTTTGATTAATAATGTAAATTTTCTGTTAAAACTTGATCTTTTCTAGTTGAAAATTTATGTATTTGATCAAAAATTCATCTTTTTTCGTTGAAAATCAATCTTCTTATTTAAAAATGTATTCTTTTTGGTTGAAAGACCTAATGAAAAATCAACGAGTTTGTTGAAAGTCAAAATAGATTTTTTTCAAGGTATTTTTTTATGAAGACTAATCATTTTAGTTGAAAATTCATTTTTTCAGGTCAAAAATGCGACTTTTTTATTTTAAAATTCAACAATTTGTTAGAAAATTAAACTGTTGGGTTGAAAATGAACTTCCTCCTTAACAATAATTTTTTTTTTAATCTAAAAATTTCACTATTCCATTGTTGTGGACATTATTTTATCCTTTCTAAGTTGAAAATTCAACTGTTTGGTAAAAAATTAATGCATTTTGTTGAAAATTCGTTTTTTTTTTGTAGAAAATTAATCTTTTTGATTGAAAACTTAATTTTCTAGCTGGAAGTTTAACTACTTTGTGAAAAGATTAGATTATTACTTGAATATCTACCTTTTTGGTTTAAAATTTAATTATTTTATTGAAAATTCATTTTTGTCTTGAAAAATCATTTTGTTTTTGATAAAAATTCATTTTTTTACTGAGAATTTACGTATTCTATGATTGGTTAAAAACTGATACTTTTTAGTTAAAAATTTCTGAATTTGGTTTAAAATTTCTCGATTTGGTTAAAAATGAATCTATTTTGTAATAAGTTCGTTTTTTTTGGTAGCAAATTAATCTTCTTGTTGAAAATTCAATTATTTGCTTGAAAATCGAACTAGTTTGTTAAAGAATTATTTTTTGAATTTTAAAAACTATTAGAAAATTAACTTTATTTGTTGAAAATTCAACTGTTTTCTAGAAATTTGTTTTCTGGCTTAAACTGATAACTGTATGTTTTAAATTTATCATCTAAAGTTGAAAATTTAATTATTTTCGTAGAAAATTCATCTATTGGGCTGAAAATTAAGCTTTTGGTGGAAAAGTCATTTTTTGAAATGAAAAAAATCTACACTTTTTTTCTAGGAACTTCGCTTTTTTATGTTTAAACTGATCTCTTTTGATTAAAATTTAAATTATGTATTATATTTTTCTTTGAGAATTAACCTTTTTTTATTGAAAATTTGTTGTTTTTTTTCGGTTAAAAATTAATTTTTTCACCTGAAAATTGATCCCTAATAAGTTGAAAAATCGACTATTTAATATTTCAGGTAGTTGTTGTGCCAAAAGTCAGTTATCTTTAAAAAAATAGTTTTTCTATAATTTTTGGAATCAAAATATTATAATTGATGCTATTTTAAATAAAAAACATTATTTTTTTAATCAAAAATATTAAATTTCACACAAAAGAAACATTAATTTAAATCGTGTTCTTTACAATTGAACTTTTTCTGACCTTCGCTTCTTACCAACTAATAAAAAATGATTGCATTTTAATAAATGACGGCTTTTTTCTGGGAAAATATTCTCTACACCTCTACTGTTTCCAATTTCAAAAACAACAATTTCAAGCCGTCATTAATTGAAATGCAATCATTTTTCAAACATTGGTAAGAAGCGACGGCCAGAAAAAATTCAATTGCATAAAAAATGTTTAAAACTAATTTTTTTTGTGAATTTAACATTTTTCATCAAAATCATGTTTTTTATTTGGAATAGCATCAGTTACAATATTTTGATTCGGATTACTTGCTAAATTTAAGTGATTCAGAAGATCTCATTTTTCGGTCGAAAATTCAACTACTTTGATACAGTCTTCTTGTTTGGTCAAAAATAAAAATTTTTTGTAGAAAATTCGTCCTTTTGGATTTAAAACTCATCTTTCATTTTAGGAAAATCATCTTTCTTGGTGGAAAATTCAACTTCATTCCTTGCTTGAAACTCCTATTATTTGGTAAACAAATATTTTTTGTTTGGAAATTGAAAAATGATATTAGAGAATTTTGGGCCACCTAACTTTTTCGGAGAAAAGGGGGCGGGGGAATTTACGCTAACCAACGACGGGGGTAGGGGGTGTCAAAAAAAGCCTAAAATTGGTAACGTATTTTATGGACCTCACCTTATTTTACACCGAATCTACAATATAGTTAGCGAATAGAACATTTTACTTAAAAGTAGGATTAATTGTTAATTATTGTCCTGCGCTTTTTTGATAAATACCAAAACTAATTTCCCTCTTTTTACTTTCTGAGCATTGTGACGTCAAAATTTGTATCGCTCGAGGACTACGTCAATCGTTAAAAATACAACTTGACCGTGCGCAAAAAGCAATGATAAACATATTCTCATCTTTCGGCACTAACGAATGAGAATTCTAACGAAAAAGGGGCAATACTTAGTCTATGGCTAAAATTCTGAGGCTAGAGATAAATAACTACCACTATAAGACCACACGTTGAAGGATGTATTATTAAACTCTGCGCACTTCGCGAAAGCGTCAATAGGAAGCTCACAGAGCGCGAGCAAAGTGATTCTATTCGATATGCGATGTTATGTTATGAATCAGAGAAGCCTTAATTTAAAAAAAAAAATTAATCAGAGAATAAAAGCAAGGTTCTGTACCGAAGGAATTGAGGAACTAGAATGGAAAGGTGATCTTTTGATTTGGCACTACTCGGTCCTTTAGAAACATACCAGGTGGTCTAAATGCAGGGCTATTTTCGTTTCTGTATTCCGCCCTGGCTGTACTCAGAGAAGCGTCTTTATTTTCAATTCGGCCACGGCCAAACCTGTAAAGTGGCTAACTGTTTCGTTATTACCACTTCAGAGTGAAAGAGAAATATATTTCTCTTTTCCACTCATCCATTTTCAGAATTTCAGGTCAGGACTTATTTCATCCATGGATGAAATAGAGCAGCATTTTATCAACTGGTGAAATTGATTAATTGATTTTGATTTCAGTAGATCAATGGATTTCAGTGGATCAATTGTTTCAACACGTCAGTTGATTTTAATACATCAATCGATTTTAATTTAGAAATTAATTTCAATTCATCAATTGATTTCAATTCATCAGTCGATCTTAATTCATCAATTCAATCGATTTCAATTCATCAATTGATTTGATTCATTATTTGGCTCAGTTGTTTCGTTCTCTATTTAAATGAAAAGAATCAAATGAACTGGTTTTTAAACAATATTTTCCGTTTCCTAAAAAATTGTGGCAACGAGAGCTTGCTTACTGTTGCGATACTACCACTTCAGAGTGACAGAGAAATATATTTCTCTTTCACACGCAGGCATTTGCAAAATTCCTTGTCAGGATTTATTTCAGCAATGGATGAAATAATGTAGGATTTTATCAACTTATAAAATTGATCAATCAATATCATTTGATTTCAGTTCATAAATGGATTCCAGTTGAACAATTGATTTTATAGATTTTATGCTTTCACGATGATTCATTTTGATAAAAAGAGATATTTCCGGTATCACTCGTGTTAAGAACTACGAATTGCTTGCCGACTTTTCGTGAACATTGCAGTTCACATCTTCAGGGCTGACCTGAAACTGAGGTATCAGGTCATGTTGTTCTTAGGTATACTCTCTACGATGCCTGTGATTGGCTAGAGCGCCCCACCGTGGGGACTGGTCAAACTTGATTGGCCAATCAAGTCTTTTTTTTTAATCCGGGAGAACGGAAAGCCAAAACGGATTGGTGTTATATCCATTGTCCCTACTGATGTTATTAGGGTGTTTTAAGATTTCGATTGCTTCTCTGTTTTCTTGGAAATTTGTTGTGTGTTTTTGCAATGACTGTTGTTTCATCAAATAAAATGTTATGTCCTGTTTCGATATGATGTTCTGCTAGTGCTGATTGCGTAAAATGTTTTAGCCTGACTTTACTCTCATGTCCCTTAATACGTTGGCTCACTCTTCTCCCGGTTTCTCCAATATATACTTTGCCACAAGAACAAGGGATTTTATATACTCCTGGATCACTGAGGGATGCTTTTTTATCTTGAGGGTTATTTAGCAGTTGTCATATTTTCGCAGGTGTTTTTATTACGGTTTGGATGTTGTGTTTGTTGAAAATTCTTCCTATTTGTTCTGTGACACCTTGGATGTAGGGTAGGGTGGTAGTCATTTTTTCTCTCTCTTTCTTTCGTAGGTTGTGTTGACTTGCTTTTTTGAGTGTATTTTCTTATTGCTTTATCAATTTGTTTGTGTAATCGTTATGTATTAGGATTTGTTTAAAGTTTTGTAATTTCTTTTGTAAGTTAACTTTATCTGTTTTGGAGACAGCTCTGTATACAAGGGAGTTGATGACCCATTGTTTTTGAGAAGGGTGATGATGGGAGGAGGCATCTGTTTGTATGCGTGGGTTTTCTGTAAACTTTATGTCCTAATGTGTTATCAGATTTTTTGTAAACTAATACGTCCAAGATGGCAATTTTCCGTTTTGTTCTATTTCCATGGTGAACTGGAAATTAGGATGTAATTGATTGATAAAATCGAAAACGTAACGGAACCAGAATTCTGGTTTAAGTTTGGCTTGGTTGAAGATTTTAGTTTCCAGATGTTCCATAAAGACATTGGTTGTTACAGGTGAGATTGGGGATCTCATTGCTGCCCATGAGGTTTGTTCGTAGAATTGATTATTAAACGAGAAGTAAGTATTATTGAGACAGTGTTTTATCAAAGGTACGAACTCGGAAGGGAAGTTTGTGAAAGATTTAATAATGTCAATTGTATCCGAGATTGGTACTTTCGTAAAAAGAGAAACTATGTCGAAACTCACTATGGTGTTTTGGGGGTTAAATGTGAATCTGTTTATCTTTTTAATAAAGTCAAATGAGTTTTGGGCGTGAGTAATGGAATTTCCTGTTAAAGGATTTAATTTTGCAGCGAGGAAGCATGCTAGGTTGTAAGTTGGTGAGTTTATTGCGCTGACGATTAGTGGGAATTAAGTTAGATATTGTTTGATTGTCAAGTTTAGAGTCTTTGAGAAGAATTTTTGTTTTACTGACTATTGTTTTTGTGGGGTCCTTTTTAAGTTTTTTGTATGTATCGTCAGTTAGAAGGTCCATGATTTTGTTGTTATAGTCTTCTTTATTTATCATTACTGTTGTGTTGCCTTTGTCTGCGGGTAATATTATAATATCTTTATTTTGATTGAGTTCTTTAATTGCGGTTTTTTCCTGTTTTGTTAAGTTTGAGGAGGGAACTTGAGCTTGGCGTAAAAAGTTCGCCGTCCTACGTCGTATGTCATTCGCTTTTTCGGGTGGAATGGTATATATTGTGGATTCTAAATTGCTGATTATTTCTTCTTTTAAGATTTTCGATGGAGCTACATCAAAATCATGTCCTTTAGGTAAGGCTGAAATCATTTAATTGTTGACAGAGTAGTCAGAAATACTTTTTACTGAATTTGTTAGTTGAGTTTGCGTTACTGGAAGTAATTTGTCAAATTTTGTTTTTTGGTTTTGGGTGGAAAGCTCTTTAATCCTTTGAGATTGGTCAAACGATATGCGGTCCAATGTGGACCAAATGTCAAATCTGAGGGTATTTGATAGGAAAAGGTGAAATTTTAATAGTTTTTTAGAGGTAGTGTGCAAAAGAAATTTGGTATGCTGTATTCTTTCTTTCACGAGAAGCAAACTTGTATTATACAGAATCGATTTGGATTTAGATGTTCCCAAATTATTTTTCAGTTGTAAGAATTTTGAGACGATTTTTTTGTCCCTGCACCGTTTCAAAAATGCTAAGGATGTTAGTAGCTTACCCTGAGAAGTCCTGAGCTTACTAAAGGTGTTGGTTTTAGTAAGAATACTCTCCCCGTAGAGTTCCTTGATAATAGATTTATTGTAGTTCACATCTTCAGTGCTGACCTGAAACTGAGGTATCAGGTCCTGTTGTTCTAAGGTATACTCTCTACGATGCCTGTGATTGATCAGAGCGCCCCACCGCACAGTGGGGTGAAATCGGAAAACGAGGTTCAAAATGACATTTAGAACGCAATTATGCGTTATGTTTATATTTTGCATTAAAATAAAAATTAAATAAACAAAAAAATAAAAAATCTACTCTCACCATTTTCTGAAAAATTTAGTTCTGAATTTTTCAAAAAAAAAATTCTAAAATCGGGGCATAATTGCGTTCTAAATGTCATTTTGAACCTCGTTTTCCGATTTCACCCCACTATGCACCGTGGGGACCAATCAAGATTGACCAACCCCCGCGGTGGGGCGCTCTGGCCAATTACAGGCATCGTAGAGATAACACCTAAGAACAACAGGCCCTGATACCTCAGTTTCAGGTTAGCCCTGAAGATGCGAACTGCAATGTTCACGAAACGTCGGCAAACAATTGGTAGTTTTTTACACGAGTGAAACCCGAAACATCTCCTTTAACAATTGATTTCATTTAAAAAATTGATCAAAAGATTTCAATTGATGAATTGATTTTATCAATTGAAATACTGCAGGATTTCATGATTTAGCTCAGGTGTTTCGTTCTCTATTCAAAGAAGAAGAATCAAATAAACTGGATGAAATATTGCAGGGATTCATCAACTGATTAAATTGATCAATTAATTTCAATTGATATTAGTTGATCAATTGATGTCAGTTGATCAATTTATTTCAATTGATCAGTGGATTTAAGTTGATGAATTGATTTCAGTTAATCAATTGAATACAATCGATGAATTCATTTCAATTTATCAGTGGATTTAAGTTGATAAATTGATTTATTGATTTCAATTGATCAGTGGATTTCAAATGATCAGTGGATTTAAGTGAATCAATTGATTAATTGATTTCATCGATTGAAATACTGCAGAATTTCGTTATTTGGCTCATGTGCTTTATTTTCTATTCAAATCAGAACAAAAAAATAAGAGAAAAAAATTGATCAATTAATTTCAAATCATATTAGTTTATCAAATGATGTCAGTTGATCAATTGATTTCAGTTGATTATTCCTTTTCAATTGATTAGTTGTTTATAATTGATGAATTGATTTCAATTCGATCAGTGGATTTCAATTGATTAGTGGATTTAACCCTTAAACGGCCAAAACGCCACTACCGGTATACTGCTTTTCAACGGCCAATAACTAAGACTATTCGACACTAGAAAAAATGGAGACACATATATTTTTATTGCTTAAGATCTCCTCTTTCCGACGGTGCCAAT
>NC_046658.1:168741171-168742716 GCF_010883055.1 Belonocnema kinseyi | reverse complement strand
GATGTTTCGCTACGTGAGAAAATTCGGTAGTAAACTATTTAGAAACTATCTATATAAGAAGAGCGAGATGAAATTAAAATGTATGAACATGGGACTCAACACACAGGTTTTAAAGAAAATGGTTAAACAAAAAATAATTGCTTAGATAATTGAAATTTTAATTTTAAGTTACTTAAAAAAAAATTGTCACTTATTAAATAAAAATATTTATGTTGAAAAATACCGTCTCTAGCAGAAATTTCACATAAAACTGCTATTTTGCATTTTTTGGGGTATTTTCCGGGCATAATACTAGGGGGTTTTGGACGTATAATGTTGCATTATGACGCAATTTTGGTCACTTTACTAGAAAGCGAAAAAATATCATTATTCAAGGAAAAACATATTTCTGATTAAACACCAATAGTTAATTTTTTATTAGACAGTAATATTTATTCTGTACAATTATTACAATTTTAAAAACCAGGGTATTTTTAGAAAAACTGGGTAGGTTCAATTGAAATTAGTTGCTCAATTGAAATCAACTGATCAACAGAAATCCATTGATCAACTGAAATCAATTGATCAATTGAAATCCATTGATGAACTAAAATCCATCGATTAATTAATACCAGTTGATAATATCCTGCAATATTTCATCCATGGATGAAATAAGTCCTGACCTGAAATTTTGAAAATACATGAGTGTGAAAGAGAAATATCATTTGGTTCTTATTTGAATAGACAATGAAAAATCTGTGCCATAGATTAAGAGATTCTGCAGTATTTCAATCATATTTTAAATGATCAGTGGATATCATTTTATCAATTGAAATCAATTGATCAACTTAACCCTTAAACGGCCAAAACGCCACTACCGATACACTGCTTTTCAACGGCCAATAACTAAGACTATTCGACACTACAAAAAATTGAGACACATATATTTTTATTGCTTAAGATCTCCTCTTTCCGACGGTGTCAATGAAATTCCTCAAAAAATTTACATATTATCCCAAAATGCAGTTTAAATAAAAAAAACGTGATTTTTTGTGCCTATTTTTTTTTGTGAACCATTTTCCAAAGCTTTTCGAGTCTGTAATTAACCTGGAATCTCACTAACCGGTGGAATAAATGTCTAAACTTTGAGAATCCATGGTTCAAAGATCGATTTTTCGTTTTAGTATTTTCAAAATGGCGTCTTGTAGGCAAAATTTTTGTGAAAACATTCATGAATTTTTTTACAATAAACGATGCGCTTTTCGGAAAAATCATCAAGAATAAAAAGTTCTTGTAATTAGCCAAGAAATACGCCTTAATTTTTTCGAAGCGTTTTGAGCAAAATTTTGGATTTTGCATATGAACAATTTTTGCAAAATCCAAAATTTTGCTCAAAACGCTCCGGAAAAATTCAGGCGTATTCCTCGGCTGATTACAAGAACTTTTTATTCCTGACAAATTTTTCGAAAAGCGCATAGTTTTTCAATAAAAAATTTCCAACGACTCCGTAACCTTTATTGCACTCTGACATCAAACCACACCTTCACCACATTGTCATCCTGGGAA
>NC_046658.1:168733439-168741071 GCF_010883055.1 Belonocnema kinseyi | reverse complement strand
GTTGTGTGTTTAAATATAATTTGATATTTGGAAAACAGACAATCATTTTTTACACAACCCTTTCACATTAACAACAAACAATTTTTTCAATACGCCACACTGTGAATCGTTAAAAGATATTATTTTTGGGGAGAAATGAAACAGTTGGTACACATCAAGTGCACAATTTCCTGTTTATCATATTTGGCAAGTATTTTAACAATTTTTATTTGTTTATGCAAATTCTAAAACTATAAGTCTTAAAAATTTATTATTTCCTGAAATTAATGGTACCAATAATGAATTTTGGGAGTGATATTTTTCTTGCAGTTAGTTTTTAATTATTTAAACAATTAATAATCATTCAATTAAACTGTTTTATATTAACACTGGAGAAAATTCTAATTTATCAAATCTCTAGCACCATGTCGCTTATTAGTTAGTATTTTCTTATCTTTGAACTCATAATTGAATTTTTTAAACAATAATAGTTTTTTCAAAGAACTTTCTTCAGTTGCCTTTTGGATAGATATTTTTTTCAGATAGATTTTGTTAAAATAATAAAAAAAACTGACTATTCAGGAAAAATGTGTAAGAGAATAAAAAAAACTAGAATTTTTTTCTTCTTTTCTCTGAAAAATAAAAGTGATTTCAATTAATTAAATAAAAGCAAACTGTCCATGGAAAATTTGATTTTTAGAAGAAAATACTGTTATGCGATTTGAATGGTTTCGAAAACAAATAAATTCCAATAAAATTCCCTATCAAACTGATATGGTCGATCAAAGTTTTTTTTATTTATTGATTCTTTTGATGCAATCAACTGTAAATTAATAACTTAAAAAATTTTAAGGACATTTTGGTAACAATAAACATTTATTATTGTTGACAATTGTTGTTTAAACCAATTTTCATGATAGTATGTATTCATAAATAAGAATACGCTTTTGTCGCAAAATAAGCAGGAAATTATTTAGCAATGACTTCTTGTTCTTAATTATTAAAATTTAATAATTGTTTAAAGAAATGTAATGAATAAATACACCAGTGAAATATAATAAAATTTACTTAGCAAGAAGTTGTTGCTAACATCTGATAACAATGAAAGTAATTATTTCCACCCAATCAATTCTACCCCCCTCCCTCAAACCCCTTATATTGTGCCCGGAAAATTCCCCAAAAAATGAAAAATTGCAGTTCTAGGTCAGATTTACACTAAAGACTTGCTGAACATTTTTTGCAATTGTTTAATCAATTTCTATATGTTTAATTTTTTCTGCATAATCGTAAAAGGTTAGTATTTTCGGGAATTAATGACATAATTAGCCAATGGTTAATATTTTACTCAGGATATTTGGCAATTATTTAAAAAAGTTTATTTGTTTGTTAAAAATTATTTAAACAATTAATATCACTTGCACCTTTTCATAAAAGAAGTTGGAGAAAATTCTAGTTTTTTTCAAATCTCTTACATTACGTTTCTTACTATCAGTATTTTCTTATCTCGAAAAAATTAAGCTGAAAAAATAAATACCCATAAAGTCATAAAAAATTTTTCTTCAAATTATTATTCTTTAAAAGATTAAGGTTTAATTTTTGAGATGAGATGATACTAAATAATAAGCGACATTAAGTGTTTTAATAATTGCAAACTGCTTTCCACAGAGGACAGGGGAATATAGTTTTTTAAATAAAAATAATGTGTTATTAATTAATTTTATGAATTTAGAATATTTCAAGTAATTTTGATTCAAAATATTAAATTTTGATCTAAATAATTGGATTTTTTATCAAATAGTTCAATTTTTAACTAAGAAGATAATTTCCTCATTGAAAGATACGAATTTTCAATAAATTAATTTTAAAACAAATAGTTAAATTTTTTAAATTTTTAGTTTAACAAATTAATTTTTAGAAAAACATATTTTTTAACAAAATTCTTAAGTTTTAAACTAAACAGATGCTTTTCCAACCTAATATTTCTAAGTACTAAAAATAAACTTCAAGGTTTATTTCACCTATAATAAATCCAATTTAAAACTCCTGCCTCAATTTCAAATTTTCAAATTCAAAATATTACAATAAGAACACGATTGATAAAATTTAACCTATAAAGTTGACTTTTCAACAAACTACATGAATTTTTAATCAAACAGTTTAATTCGTAGGTAAACAAAATTATTTAAAAAAAAAGAATTTTCAAAAAATTACTATTCATCTTTTTCTGAATGATAATTCTTTTTAGTGAGAAAGTAAACTCTAATATTTTTCAGTTGACAATTGATTTTTATCGTTAAAAAAAATTAACAATTTAGTTGTAGATTTAAATATGTTGTTTCAAAATGAACAATTTTATTAAAAAATAATTGTTTATTGTGGAATATCTATCCTTTTGGGTTAAAAATTCAACTATTTGGATGAAATGTTTCTTTTATATTGACTGAAAAATCTTTGTTACCTAACAATTAATTTCTTTGTGGAAAATTCATCTTATTGGTTTCAAAATTCTTCTCTTTAAATATTTTATTTTTTTGTTAAGATTGAAATTTGTTTGGTGAACAATAATAAGTTTTTGTTGATGATTCATTTGTTTTCTTACAAATTCTTCTTTATGGTTGAATTCAATTGCTTTTGTTTTCAAATTAAAATCTTTTTTGGTTTAAATATTACAATTTTGTTCAAATTATGTTTTTTATTATTTCATTGTTTGAAAATTAATTTTTAATCTTTAAATTCAAAGGTTCCATTTTTAGTTAAAAATTCATTCTTACTGGTAAAATATTAAATTATTTTTTTTTAAATTGTTCTTTTTGTGTAGAAAATTCAATTGGTTGGTAAAAAATTAACTTTTTTTAAATATTGTAATTTCGGGTTAAAAATTCAAATATTTTTGTTAGAAAATTAGTCTTATTGACTTAAAAAGTTAATATTTCAGAAGATATTTTTTTCTTCCCTGACTGAAAAATCTTTTTTGAATGAAAATTTCACTCTTTTCTTCAAAATTCGTCTTTTTGGAATAATTCAACTGCTTTTGTTTCCAAACTAAAATCTTTTTTTTTATTATTACATTTTTGGTAGAAAATTTAACTACAAAGTTGAAATACTTTATTAGAAATTAATTATTTTGTTTAAAGAAACATCATATTAGTTGAAAATTCATTTTGTTTTTAATATAATTTTTGTTTAAATTTTAATATTAGTTAAAAATTCTTTTTTAACTGTAAATTTAAATTTCTCGTTTTTGGTTGAGAATTTGTCTTCTCTAATTAATATTGTATTCATTTTGGTGAAAATTCGTATTTTTGGTGAAAAAATTATATTTCTGTTAAATATTTAACTTTTTTGTTTAATATTTAATTATTTCTTCGAAAACTCAATAATTTTGTTGAAAAATCTAGCTTTTGATGACAATTCACTTATTTTCTAAGAAGTATCTATATTTTCAAGTTGAAAATTCAACTTTTTTGTTGTTGAAAATTTGCTTTTTTGGCTTGAAAATCCAAAATTTAGAATGAGATTTTTTCATTTAGCAGGAGTGTCATTTTTTTCGTAAAGATGCAACTGTGAGGAAAAAAAGAATTTTTGTTTGGTTGATGTTTCAACTAATTTGTTTAGGATTCGCCTTTTTGGTTTAATGAAAATTTAACTAATCAATTTTTACTTAAAAATTTACCCTTTTATTTAAAAACTCAATAATTTGATTGCAAACTCAACTCTTTCAGTTGAAAATGCAAATAATTAATTGAAAATTCATGCGTTTTGTTTGATAATACTTCTTTATGGTAGAAAATTAATCTTGATGGATAAGAGTTCATTATTTTTTGTTAAAAATCTAACTGCTTGGTTTTAAATTAATGTTGTTTGGTTATTTCATAGGTGAAAACCATTAGAAATATTGAAAGTAATAAATAATATTTCGTTATAAGAATATCAGGTTGATATATTTTAATTGTTAGAATTAAGCACAGGTGCAATACAAATTTTAAATATTACCTAATTTTTTAAATAATAAGAATTGAAAAATTGACGATTATTCTGTATCTAATTATTGGGGAGTTTTAAGTTGCAGAATACAGTTGCAATTCTTACAGCATTCTTGTTTTTAGCGTTTGACCCAATTCTCAAGACTAATGCGGTCTCGATTTAAAATTAGAAATTCACGCTTAAATAACTCCCACGCTTCACATGCAGATTGGTCCTTAAGGCATTTGCAGGATAATTATTAATTGCCAATTATTCACTGATAGATTTCTAAGAAATAAAAATACATAGAAACAAAATTATCTGTCGGGAATAAAATCATTTCCATAAAGATACTTTTGATAATATTTTTGATTTTGAAAACATATTCAAAATCAAAAATTCGCTATGGAATCTATTGAAATTGTATTGTTTTGAAAATGCTAAGGTCCTAAGATTAAATTTGTTAATATTTGCAAGCTTGAAATTTACTTGATGTTCCTGCAGTTCAATTAATTATCTTGAATTTGATTAATTTCATTTGAGTCCATGACTTTATTTCACTTGAATCCTTGCAATTGAATTTAAAAAATTTTTAAGGCACTTTAAGTAAGCTTAAGTCATTCTAAGTCATTTTAAGTCAATTATATAAAGAATAATTTAATGTAAATCACATGGAGTCAATAGAAAAAACTTAAACTTAATCAAAGTGACATTCAGTCAATATCAGTCACTTTAGTTCAATATAGGTCACTTAAAGTTGGTAGAAGGAACTTTTACTCAATAAATTGACTTTAAGTCAATAGAAGGAACTTCAACTCAATGAAACTGACATTCATTCAATTTTTGTCACTTTGATTAAATATAGGTCACTTAAAATTAGTAGGAGGAACTTTGACATAATAAATTGATTTTAAGTCAATAGAAGGAACTTGGACTTAATAAATGTGATGCTAAGCCCAGAGAAGGACTTTGGCTTCATAAAAGTAAATTTAATTCGATATAATGACGTTGAACTTAATAAAAATGACTTTAAGTCAAGGGAAGAGACTTCAACTCAATTAAATTCACTTAAACTCAATAGAATAAATATTAATTGAATATACGTCACATTAAGTCAATAGAAGGAACTTGAACTCAATAAGAGTGATTTTTAGTAAAAATCAGTCACGTTAATTCAATATACGTCACTTAGACTCAATAGAAGGAATTTTCAGTCAATAGAAGGAACTTGAACTCGATAAAAGTTACTTTGAGTCAATATCCGTCACTTTAATTGAACACAGGTCGCCTTGAGTCAGTAGAAGGAACTTTAAGTCAATTAAATGATCTTAAGCTTAAAAAAAGTGATTTTTAATGAATATCAGTCACTTTAATTCAATATAGGTCATTTGGAGTCAGTGAAGGAATTTAACTCAATAAACTCAATTTAAGTCAATATCACGAACTCGAACTATATAAAAGTCATTTTAAGTCAATAGAGGGAACTTGAAATCAATAACAGTAATTCAAACTCAATATCTATCACTTTAATTCAATATAATAAGTCATTTTATATCAATAGAAATCAATTTATTTCAACAGAGTTTACTTGAATTAAGTATTAGTGGATTTTATTAGAATTTATTTTAATTCACTTTTAATTAAAGGTTATTTATCTTGTAACTATGTTTGAATTGAACTCAATAGAATTATCTTAATTTTAATAAAATCTCATACAATTTTCGTCAAATTACATACAATTCAGTTAAATTCCGTGGATTTCGATAAAATTTACTTAAATTTTGAATAATCTAAAAATTTTAAATTAAGTTTTCTATTTAATTCTATATAATTTGATGAAATGCAATACAGTAACTCAATCAAAGTAACTTTAAGTCAATAGCAGTCACTTCAAATCAATAGAATCTATTCTATTTAACTTTAATATGATTCTATTATATAATTACATACAATTGTATCCATCTATAAATATATTCAAATAGAATACTCTTGACTTCCAAACAAATAGTGTTTAGTTAAATGTATTGACTTGACTTCTGTTTATTTCATTAAAATTGACTTTAAATCATTATTTATATTTGGCTGAATACAGCTGAATTGATTTAAATCAAGTTGAAATTGCTTTAATTCTCTTGAATTTGTGTAATTACATTTCAATAAATATACTTTAATGGAATTCAGTAAAAATTAATAGAATCAAAATAAATTCCGTGATACATTCGTTTCATTTTTTCATTAAACCCATGACTTTATGTCACCTTAATTCAATAGATTAAATTTGAACTCAACAAATGTTTCTTTGAGTCAATATCAGTCACTTTAATTCAATATAGGTCACTTAGAGTCAAAAAAGATTCTTGAGCTCAATAAAGTCACTTTCAGTTAATAGACGTAGTTTGAGCTTCATAAAACGCACTTTAAGTCAATAGAAAGATGTTAAACTCAATGAAATTCACTTTAACTCAAGTTAAAGTGAATTTCAATATTTTGTGCATTAAGTGAATTTCAAAAAGTCAATAAAAGAAACTTAAACTCAATGAAAGTCATTTTAAATCCATAGAACGAACTTGAATACAATATAAGTAATTTAAAGTCAGCATAAGAAACTTGAACTCAATAAAAGTCACCTTTATTCAATAGAAGAAACTCAAACTCAATAAAAGTCACTTTAACTCAATACAGCAAACTTTAACTTAATATAAGTCACCTTAATTCCATAGAATGAATTTGAAGCTAATAAAAGTTTCTTCTAGTCAGTATACGAAATTTGAGCTTCATAAAACTCACTTTAAGTCAATAAAAGGAACTTAATCTCAATGATAGTCACTTTAAGTAAATAGAACGCATTCGAATCTAATATGAGTCATTTTAAGTCAACACAAGGAACTTTAACTCATTAAAAGTCACCTTAATTTAAGAGAAGAAACTCGAACTCAATATAAGTCACTTTAACTTAATAAAACAAATTTTAATTTAATATTGGTCACCTTAACTCAACCGAATAAACTCAAACTCAATAAAAGTTTCTTTAAGTCAGTATCAGTCACTTTATTTGAATATAGATCAATTTAAGTCAAATAAAAAATGTGAACTCAATGAATGTCTCTTTAACTCTATAAAACGAACTTTAATTTAATATGAGTCACCTTAACTCAATAGAATAATCCTGAACTCAATAAACGTGTCTTTAAGTCAATATTTGGTCATTTTTTGTTTTAATTGAGAAGGAGTTATTTAAATTTGGTTCACGTCAAATGAATTTATTTGAAATTGCTTCAATTCCTTTTAATTCGTTCTATTTAATTTAATTAAGTTTACTTTGCGAGAATTCAGTAAGAATTATTAGAATCCAGTTCAATCAAGTAGTAAACTTAAAATTTATTTCTACAGCTGAGAAAGGTAAGATAATCTAGAAAAAGCCTAAAGATCAGAAGCGATGAGCACAAGATTTCCCTAAAAATTAAGAAAATAATAAACTGTGAAAAGTTGCCTATTGATACTCTTTCAAGACATTTTTTTATTGATTGAACTTATTTTTCCTTTTCTTGAAATGTCCATTCTAAAAGATATTTTTGGTTCTGGTCAAATTTAAAAAATACGAGGGTAGTTCAATAAGTCCTTAGAATGACCAACAGATGGCGCGCGAATCGCTCCAAATCATCTGTTTTCAGTCAGCACCACTCCCGACTA